>NW_028274813.1:95789924-95941439 GCF_037043125.1 Eumetopias jubatus
TATGTGTATATATATATATACACACAATGGAATATTTATATATACATATATGTATATACAATGGAATATTATACAACCATAACAAAGAATGAAATCTTGCCATTAGCAACATGGATGGATCTAGAGTATAATACAAAGCAAACTAAGCCAGTCCAAGAACTACCAATACCATAGGATTTCACTTATATGTGGAACTTAAGAAACAAAGGAAAAAGACAAACCAAAAAACAGACTTTATAAAGAACAAACTGATGGTTATCAGAAGGAAGGTGAATGGGGGAAGGTGTGGGGTAGATGGGTGAAATTGGTGAGGGGATTTAGAGTACATTTATCTTGATGAGCACGAGTAATATAAGGAAATGTTGAATCACTATATTGTACACCCAAAACTAATGTATCACACTATGTTAACTACACTTAAAATTAAAAAGTATAGCATAGATTTTTAATTTAATGAGAGAGCTGGTAAAATGTAACAAATTCAAAGGGGGGTGCAGAGCAGGATGGCAGAGGAGCAGGAGACCTGGATTTCGTCTGGTCCCAGGAATTTAGCTGGATAGGGATCAAACCATTCTGAACACCGACGAACTCAACAGGAAATCGAAGAAAAGAGCAGCAACAACTCTCTGAACAGAAAAGCGACCACTTTCTGGAAGGTAGGACATGCAGAGAAGTGAATCAGAAGTGATATTTGGGAGGACAAATGGCGGGGGAGGGGGCCTCCAACAGCCGATTCTGGCAAGTGCTAGAGCAGCGGAGCACAAAATCGGAACTTTTAGAAGTCTGCTCTGCTGAGGGACCTCGCTCCAGTGGCTAAGCTGGGGGTGGAACCCTCTCTGTGACAGTGTGGTCTCAGGACCCTCAGGGTCACAGAAAGACCAGGGCTACCTGAGTATGGCTGAGCTCCCAGGTATCGGAGCGGGGAAGCCGGCTGCAGAGACAGAGCCGAGGCACGGGCTCTCAGCTCGGGGTTGCCATAAACCGTGATCCGCAGCACAGTCAGGCCACTGCTCTTCCAGCAGGGGCCCAACAAGCAGCAGATCCGGGGAGACTCCCCTTCCTCCCCTGGGAGGAGCAGGCAGGAACGCACTGCAGGAATCTGCTGGGTTTGGAGGCTCCACACAGAGTCGGGTGCCAGAGATAGAAATGCTCAGTCACAGGCCAGGTGAGCACGGAGTGCAGCCAGAGACCGGGGACACGGGAGTGACTGACTGCTTTTCTCTGGGGGCGCACTGAGGAGCAGGGCCTGAGTTCTCAGCTCCTCCAGGAGGGAGATTGGGAGGCCGCCATTTTCACTCTCATCTGCCAAAGCCTAACGGAAAGTTTGCAGGGAACAAAAGCTCCTGAGAGCAAACCCAAGCAGATTATTTAGCCCGGACCAGCAGGGGCGGGGCAATTCCGCCTCCAGCAAAGACATTTGGGAACCATGGCAACAGGCCCCTCCCCCAGAAGATCAACAAGAACAGCCAGCCAAGACCAAGTTTACCAATCAATGAGAATGGCAGAATTCCAGAGCTAGGGGAATACTGCACATAGAATTCATGGCTTTTTTACCATGATTCTTTAGCCTTTCAAAGTTAATTTTTTGAACTTTTTTTTTGAATTATTCTTTTTCCCTTTTTCAACCATCTTATCAATCCTTTTAAAAAACATTTTTATTATTCATTTTTAGAGTCATATTCTATCTCTTCACAGTAGTTACACTTATTTTTGGCATATATATATAAGTTGTTCCTCTTTAAAATTTTGAGATACAGTTTCTTCTAACAGATGAAAATACACCCTAAATTTCTACTCTATGGCTTTGTTCTAGTCTTCTGCCTGATCACATTTTCTCCCTTTTTTATTCTTGTTTTTTTAAATCCTCTTCTTTCTTTTTTCAAACAACTTATCAATTCCTTTTATAAAATCTTTTATAATTTTCATCTTTACAGTCATATTCCACCCCATCATCGTATTAACTCTTATTTTTGTATATAAGTTTTTCTTCCTTTAAGATTTTGGGAGGCACTTTCTTCTAACAGACCAAAATACACCCAAAATCTAGTGTATGGCACTGATCTATGCACCAGCCTGATCATATTTGATCATATTCTGTTTTTTTTTGTTGTTGTTGTTTTGCTCTGTTTTTGTTTTTATCTTTTTCTTCACCTTTTTTTTTCTTTTTTCTTTCTTTCCCTTTCCTTTCCCCCTGTTTCAGTTCTTTTCTGATTTGTTTAGAGTATATCTTCTGAGGATGTTGCTACCCTATTAGCATTTTGTTCCCTCATGCATCTGTTCTCCTCTGGACAAAATGACAAGACGGAAAAAAAAAATCACCTCAACAAAAAGAACAAGAGGCAGTACTGAATGCCAGGGAGCTACTCAATATGGACATTAGTACGATGTCAGAATTAGAGTTCAGAATGACGATTTTAAAGATACTAGCTGGACTTGAAAAAGGCATGTAAGTTATTAGAGAAACCCTATAAGGAGAAATAAAAGAACTAAAATCTAAGCAAGTCGAAATTAAAAAGGCTATTAATGAGGTGCAGTCTAAAATGGGAGCTCTGATAGGATAAATGAGGCAGAAGAGAGAATCAGCGATATAGAAGACCAAATGATGGAAAATAAAAAAGCTGAGAAACAGAGATAAACAACTACTGGATCACAAGGGCAGAATTTGAGAGTTAAGTGATACCATAAGATGAAACAACATTAGAATAATTGGGATCCCAGAAGAAGAAGAAAGAGAGAGAGAGGGGCAGAAGATATATTGGAGCAAATTATAGCAGAGAACTTCCCTAATGTGGGGAAGGAAACAAGCATCAAAATCCAGGAGGCACAGAGAACCCCTCTCACAAACAATAAAAATAGGTCAACACCCCAACATCTAATAGTAAAACTTACGAGTCTCAGAGACAATGAGAAAATCCTGAAAGCAGCTCAGGAGAGAGATATGTAACCTACAATGGTAGAAACATTAGATTGGCGACAGACCTATCCACAGAGACCTGGCAGGCCACAAAGGACTGGCATGATATATTCAGAGCACTAAACGAGAAAAATATGCAGCCAAGAATACTATATCCAGCTAGGCCATCATTGAAAATAGGAGAGATAAAAAGCTTCCAGAACAAACAAAAACTAAAGGAATTTGCAAACATGAAGCCAGCCCCACAAGAAATATCAAAAGGGGTCCTCTAAGGAAAGAGAGAGCCTAAAAGCAACAGAGACCAGAAAGGAACACGACAATATACAGTAACAGTCACCTTACAGGCAATACAATGGCACTAAATTCATATCTTTCAATAGTTACCCTGAACGTAAATGGGCTAAATGCCCCAATCAAAAGACACAGATTGGATTAAAAAACAAGACCCATCGATATGCTGTGTGCAAGAGACTCATTTTAGACCCAAAGACACCCCCAGGTTGAAAGTGAAGGGGTGGAAAACCATTTACCATGCTAATGGACACCAAAAGAAAGCTGGGGTGGCAATCCTTGTATCAGACAAATTAGATTTTAAACCCAAGACTGTAATAAGAGATGAGGAAGGACACTATGTCCTACTTAAAGGGTCTATCCAACAAGAAGATCTAACAATGGTAAATATCTATGCCCCTACCATGGGAGCAGCCAATTATATAAGCCAATTAATAACAAAAGCAAAAAAACACATCGACAACAATACAGTAATAGTGGGGGACTTTAAAAGCCCCCTCACTGAAATGGACAGATCATCTAAGCAAAAAATCAACAAGGAAATAAAGGCTTCAAATGACACGTTGGACCAAATGGACTTCACAGACACATTCAGAACATTCCATCCCAAAGCAACGGAATACACATTCTTCTCTAGTGCCCATGGAACATTCTCCAGAATAGATCACATCCTAGGTCACAAATCAGGTCTCAACCAGTACCAAAAGACTGGGATCATTCCCTGCATATTTTTAGACCACAATGCTTTGAAACTAGAACTCAATCACAAGAGGAAAGTCGGAAAGAACTCAAATACATGGAGGCTAAAGAGCATCCTACTAAAGAATGAATGGGTCAACCAGGAAATTACAGAATTAAAAAATTTCTTGGAAATCAATGAAAATGAAAACAACTGTTCAAAATCTTTGGGATGCAGCAAAGGCAGTCCTGAGAGGAAAGTATAGAGCAATACAAGTCTTTCTCAAGAAACAAGAAAGGTCTCAAATACACAACCTAACCCTACACCTAAAGGAGCTAGAGAAAAAACAGCAAATAAAGCCTAAACCCAGCAGGAGAAGAGAAATAATAAAGATCAGAGCACAAATCAATGAAATAGAAACCAAAAGAACAGTAGAACAGATCAACGAAACTAGGAGCTGGTTCTTTGAAAGAATTAACAAGATCATAAACCCCTGGCCAGACTTATCAAAAAGAAGAGAAATGGCCCAAATCAACAAAATCATAAATGAAAGAAGAGAGATCACAACCAACACCAAAGAAACACAAACAATTATAAGAACATATTATGAGCAACTATATGCCAGCAATTAGATAACCTGGAGGAAATGGATGCATTCCTAGAGATGTATCAACCACCAAAACTGAACCAGGAAGAAAGAGAAAACCTGAACGGACGTATAACCATTAAGGAAATTGAAGCAGTCATCAAAAATCTCCCAACAAACAAAAGCCCAGGGCCAGATGGCTTCCCAGGGGAATTCTATCAAACATTTCAAGAAGTATTAATACCCATTCTTCTGAAACTGTTCCAAAAAACAGAAATGGAAGGAAAGCTTCCAAACTTGTTTTATGAGGCCACCATTACCTTGATCCCAAAACCAGACAAAGACCCTATCAAAAAGGAGAATTACAGACCACTATCCTTGATGAACATGGATGCAAAAATTCTCACCAAAATACTAGCCAACAGGATCCAACAATACATTAAAAGTATT
Organism: Eumetopias jubatus; assembly: GCF_037043125.1. Classification (NCBI taxonomy): domain Eukaryota; kingdom Metazoa; phylum Chordata; class Mammalia; order Carnivora; family Otariidae; genus Eumetopias; species Eumetopias jubatus. Next base: position 95,794,845 of record NW_028274813.1, read on the forward strand.
ATTCACCACGATCAAGTGGGATTTATCCCTGGGCTACAAGTTTGGTTCAATATCTGCAAATCAACGTGATAAATACATTAATAAAAGAAAGAACAAGAACCATATGATCCTCTCAATAGATGCAGAAAAAGCATTTGACAAAGTAGAGCATTCTTTCTTGATCAAAACTCTTCAGAGTATAGAAATAGAGGGTACATACCTCAATATCATAAAAGCCATCTACGAAAAACCCACAGCGAATATCATCCTCAATGGGGAAAAACTGAGAACTTTCCCCCTAAGGTCAGGAACACAGCAGGGATGTCCACTCTCACCACTGCTATTCAACAGAGTATTAGAAGTCCTAGCCATACAATCAGACAGCAAAAAGAAATCAAAGGCATCCAAATTGGCAAAGAACAAGTCAAACTCTCACTGTTTGCAGATGATATGATACTTTATGTGGAAAACCCAAAAGACTCCACCCCAAAACTCCTAGAACTCACACAGGAATTCAGTAAAGTAGCAGGATATAAAAATCAATGCACAGAAATCAGTGGCATTCCCATACACCAACAAGACAGAAGAGAAATTAAGGGGTCAATCCCATTTATAATTGCACCCAAAACCATAAGATACCTAGGAATAAATCTAACCAAAGAGGTAAAGAATCTGTACTCAGAAACTATAAAATACTCATGAAAGAAACTGAGGAAGACACAAAGAAATGGAAAAACATTCCATGCTCATGGATTGGAAGAAAAAATATTGTGAAGATGTCAATGCTACCTAGAGCAATCTGCACATTCAATGCAATCCCCATCAATATACCATCTACTTTTTTCAAAGAAATGGAACAAATAATCCTAAAATTTGTATGGAACCAGAAAAGACCCTGAATAGCCAGAGGAATCTTGAAAAAGAAAAGCAAAGCTGGCGGCATCCCAATTCCGGACTTCCAGCTCTATTACAAAGCTGTCATCATCAAGACAGTATGGTACTGGCACAAAAACGGACACATAGATCAATGGAACAGGAGAGAGAGCCCAGAAATGGACTCTCAACTCTATGGTCAACTAATCTTCGACAAAGCCAGAAAGAATGTCCAATGGAAAAAAGACAGTCTCTTCCACAAATGGTGCTGGGAAAATTGGACAGCCACATGCAGAAGAATGAAACTGGAACATCTCCTTATAACATACACAAAAATAGACTCCAAATGGTTGAAAGACCTAAATGTGAGACAGGAGTCCATCAACATCCTAAAGGAGAACACAGGCAGCAACCTCTTTGACCTCAGCTGCAGCAACTTCTTCCTAGAAACATCGCCAAAGGCAAGGGAAGCAAGGGCAAAAATGAACTATTGGGACCTCATTAAGATAAGAAGCTTTTGCACAGCAAAGGAAACAGTCCACAAAACCAAAAGACAACCAACAGAATGGGAGAAGATATTTGCAAATGACATATCAGATAAAGGGCTAGTATCCAAAATCTATAAAGAACTTATCAAACTCAACACCCAAAGAACAAATAATCCAATCAAGAAATGGGCAGAAGACATGAACAGACACTTTTCCAAAGAAGACATCCAAATGGCCAACAGACACATGGAAAAGTGCTCAACATCGGTCGGCATCAGGGAAATCCTAATCAAAACCTCAATGAGATACCACCTCACACCAGTCAGAATGGCTAAAATTAACAAGTCAGGAAATGACAGATGTTGGCGGGGATGTGGAGAAAGGGGAACCCTCCTACACTGTTGGTGGGAATGCAAGCTGGTGCAGCCACTCTGGAAAATATTTTGGAGGTTCCTCAAAAAGTTGAAAATAGAGCTACCATACGATCCAGCAATTGCACTACTGGGTATTTACCCCAAAGATACAAATGTAGGGATCTGAAGGGGTAGGTGCACCCTGATGTTTATAGCAGCAGTGTCCACGTAGCCAAAGTTGGAAAGAGCCAAGATGTCCATCAACAGATGAATGGATAAAGAAGGTGTGGTATATATATATATACAATGGAATGCAGCCATCAAAAGGAATGAAATCTTGCCATTTGCCACGATGTGGACGGAACTGGAGGGTGTTATGCTGAGTGAAATAAGTCAATCAGAGAAAGACATGTATCATATGACCTCACTGATATGAGGAATCCTTAATCTCAGCAAACAAACTGAGGGCTGCTGGAGTGGTGGGGGGTGGGAGGGATGGGGTGCCTGGGTGATAGACATTGGGGAGGTTATGTGCTATGACAAGCACTGTGAAGTGTTCAGGACTGTTGAATCACAGTTCTGTACTTCTGAAGCAAATAATACATTATATGTTAAAAAGAAAGAAGAAGATAGCAGGAAGGCAATAATGAAGGGGGGGAATCGGAGGGGGAGATGAACCATGAGAGACTATGGACTCTGAAAAACAAACTGGGGGTTCTGGAGGGGAGGGGGGTGGGAAGATGGGTTAGGCTGGTGATGAGTATTGTAGAGGGCATGTTCTGCATGGAGCACTGTGTGTTATATGCAAATAATGAATCATGGAACACTACATCAAATACTAATGATGTAATGTATGGTGATTAACATAACATAATTAAAAAAATTCAAAGGGAACTCTAAAGAACAAACATATATAGACAATAAGGACTCTGAAATAAATTTGCAAATAATACAAAATGAGCTATCCACAAGGCAATAAATAACTGCATTTCACTGGATACAATCCTCAATTCTATGGGCAAAAATTATTTGCATTATTATCACAGTTTGCTACAATTTGAGTTGTAAAATAACTCAAAACATCAAAAGACAACAATATCCCAGATGAATGAGCTAGGCAAGACACCCACTAATCTTTCTTTGCACATTTCAACATCTTTCACTGTTTTTGCTGACAGGTTTTTTCCTCTTCAATCCAGAACTTCTAGAGACCAAAAAAGAAACAAACAGGCAGTGGGAAAGATATAAATCAGGACTCTCATGATTTTCAAATCCTACTATCTGAGTAGCTAGCTTCCATACTTTCTGAATGGCTTACTTACACGAAGCAGATGGGATTCCCATCCTGCCTTCTTAAATGTACCACACAGTCCAACTTGCACTCGAACCTCTTTTCTCTGGGCTATAGTTTGCTTATTTCCCCAAATGACTATTTTTTCAAGTCCTCTGAGATAGTAGGGGAACTTCAGATACTTGAGATTAACATCTCTCCATGTTCCAAATTTGCATCCTATACCAGATTTCCCTCAAGTGTTCCTAGTAATTTGGAGATTACTATTATGTGTGGCCACAGGGACTTTTAATAGAAGCACTGAATGGAGAAAAAAATTATTTTAGGACTATAGACATCTGCTGAAGCAGAAGTTCTAACATGGTGCTGGAAGAAGTTCGTGCTATGCAATACATTTGAAACCAAGGGGGAGATTTTGTAAAGTAACTGTGACTTCCTTTGCAAGATCTGAGAATCTCAAAGAGACCACATAAGCTCTATTGCCTACTGCTCAGCTGAAGCAGAAACCCCATATGCATAGTTCATGATGCTTCAAGCTGCTATTAAGTGCTGAAGTTGACTAATGATGGTTGCCATTTATTGCCAATGATAGAATGCCTCATCTCACCAAACTAAACCCAAGGATAAACTCCTTGGTAGGACTGAGAGTGGGGCTTCTGCTTCATTATCAGTTAATATGAGGAAAGTTCTTAAGTTTGGACATACTGTTCTTTCTTAACATAAAGGCCTCTGCCAAATAACTGATTTTGTTTTATTTTCAGAACATCAAATTTGTTAGCCCACATTCCCTTTTAGACAGTAACTTGAATGTCTCTGCTTGAAACTACTCCTGTCCCTTCTGGGTACATCCATCAGAATGTAACTTCCATAAAGGCAGGAAGTAGGCCTATTGTACTCCCAGGCTTAGCAAACTATCTAGGATATAGAGTCACACAACTATTTGTAGAGTGGATTCTTGAATTTACACTATATACATACATACCCTAAGCAAGAGTCACACCTCAAACTTCACACTGGGGTTGTTTAAGAACCGCTAATCCCCATGCAACCAAGAGCTACCAAAGTTTGTTGAGCCCTGGTATAGAATGAAAAGATACAAGGAAAGAGCCAGAAGTATCCAAGGACAAAGAATAGAGAATGGAGGCAAACAATCTGTGAAGCAGAGTGCCAACAACTTTATATCCATTATATCACTTAACATTTGTGAGGCTTTTTCCTGTATAGTTCTCAGCAAATCAGTATTATAACCAGCGAAACATCAGAAGAACAAAATAAAATCCTATTCTCCCCTGACTCTAACCCACATTCTGAGGTAACCAACAGTAACAATCTAATGTGTGTCCTTCCACACTTTCTCCTTCCTCAAGTATTTACATACTGTTAAGATTAGATGTTCTCAGCTTTAAAAAAGAAAAAGAAAACCTGAAACAATCATATTCCCCATATTTTTCAGTACCTTGTCTTTTTCTCTTAGTTTTTCCTGAGTGTTTCTGGTCACACCAGACTCATTTTTCTAACTTATTTATGCTTACTCTCCTGACTGACTTCTATAAATCAGGTTACCACCACCCCCTCTTTTTGTTCATTTTCTAGAGCAGCTCACAGAACTCAACATTTTACTTACTAGATCACTACTTCATCATTAATGTTATGACTCAACAACAGCCAGATAGAATAGGTACATAGGGCAAGGCATGTGGGAAGTGGTGCAGAGCTTCCATGCCCTCTAGAAGCACACCACCCTCAAACCAACCTGGAAGCTCTAAAACTATCCTTTTGGGATTTCATGGCAGCTTCATCACATTGCCATGATTAATTAAATCATTGGTCATTGGTGATTAATTCAACCTCCATCCCTCTTCCCCCCCCAACCCCCAGTTTCCTAGAGGTCAGGAGATGAGAAGGACAGTTCCAACTTCCTAATCACACGATTGGTTCCCCAACAACCTGCCCCAATCCTGAGGTTTTGTTCAAAAGTTACTCCATTGACATCAGAAAATACCTTTACTGCTCTTAGAAAGTTCCAAAGCTTTGGGGAGCTCTGTGTCAGAAATTGGGTCAAGACCAAATACAGTTGACACTTGAACAACACAGGTTTGAAGTGTGCAGGCCCACTTACATGCAGATTTTTGATACAATAAATTTTCTTTTTCTTATGATCCCCTTAACATCTTTTCTGCAGCTTGTTTTTTAAAAGATTTTATTTGTCAGAGAGAGAGAACACAAGCAGGGGGAGCAGCAGGCAGAGGGAGAAGCAGACTCCCCGCCAAGCAAGGAGCCCAATGTGGGACTCCACCCCAGGACCCTGGGATCATGACCTGAGCCAAAGGCCAACGCTTAACCAACTGAGCCACCCAGGTGTCCCTCCAGTTTAAGAATACAGCATATATTATGCATAGCATACAAAATAGGTGTTCATCAACTGTTTACATTAGACTCTGGACAATAACAGACTATTAAGTTCTGGGGAGTCCAAAGCTATACTCATATTTGCAACTGCATGGAGGGGTGCCCCTAACCCCCGCATTTATCCAAGTACAACTGTATGTATTTGTTGTAAGTCACAATATCACATTACCATAATTTAAAGAACTTTAATAGTGGGGCACCTGGGTGGCTCAGTTGTTAGTGTCTGCCTTTGGCTCAGGTCATGATCCCAGGGTCCCGGGATCGAGTCCCGCATCGGGCTCCCTGCTCAGCAGGAAGCCTGCTTCTCCCTCTCCCACTCCCTCTCCCCCTGCTTGTCTTCCCTCTCTCACTGTCTGTCAAATAAATAAAATCCTTAACAAAAATAAGAAATTTATAGTAAAATTCATTGCCTCTTGTGTCTGGCTCTTTTCCTTTAGCATAATGCCTCTGATGTTCATCTATGTTGTTGCATGAATTCATACTCTTATTGCTGAATAGTGTATTTCATTGTATGAATTACAGTAATGTGATCACTAATTGGTCCCTTTTGTCCTTTTCAGTTTGGGGTAATAGCCCCAGGAAAGCTGCCATTAATACTTTCTTACATGTATTACATGTATTAGCATGGGTATACATTTTCAAATCTCCTGAGTAAATACCTAAGGTAGAATAGTAATTTTGACTAAAGCTGCTGAAAACATTCTCATGCAATTCTTAGTGTGCACATCTATTTTCAAACACTTTGGGAGTGAAATCACTGGGCCATTATTAAAGTATGTTTAACTTTGCAAACACCTACCCAATTTTTCTAAAGTAGCTGTACCACCTTGCCTTCCCACCAGCAACCTGAGAGTTTCAATTCTACTGCGTTCTAGCCAACACTAAGTGTTGTCACTTCAGTGAGTGAGAGGATCGTTTCCTGGAGAACGCACCTTAACTTGCCCAGATGATCTCTGTAAAATAAACCTATTTCTCTAACTACTCCTGTGACAATCATCTCAGGTGCTGTGCAGTAAGACCCATTATCATCCATACAACAGTGTTCTGCCATGGGACCACCCAGCCAACTACAGCAGGGGAATCAGCACCACTTCTACATTTGCCTACTACAGCCACAAAACTCTGTAAGATGGTGCTTGTCTCGTTTAAATTTAGTGCTCACCATTTTGCTCAGTCAAGTTGAAGGTTGTGAGTGGATGAGGGAGGACTTGGAAAAACCATTCTTTAATTTCTCTTGATAATCCAAAGCCACTTTGTAATACAGTTTTTAAAAGAACAAATGTAACACCAACTACAGAACACTCAGAAGATGTTGCTTCTTTATCCTTATAACTTATATGGCTGTCCTGAAGTAAGGATCCTCATATTAGCATCTTCTCACCTATTTGAAAGCATTTTCAGGTAGGCTTACCAAATAGGTAATGATACCATGCCTCACTCTTCATCCCAAATCCCTCTGCATGCTCTGCCTGCATTTTGTAGCAGTGAGTAGAAAACAGCAGTGACATATCCTGCCGCCTCCACTCAGGGGCTTTTCCTCAAGTGCCCCTTGTGGCCATGGACTTCAATACAAGTACTGCCAAAGTCCACCTGTGTTGCAAAAACTTCCAATTTGTAGGAAAAGTAGTTCCTCACCATGAAAACTGACCAGCATGAAGAGGAATAACGAAGGGAAGAAAGCTTACAAGGACACTATCTCCAACCCCAGGTCCCCATATATCTTATCTCAACCAAAGTTCCTTGGGATCTTCAGTGTGATGGTCTCTGACCATCCTGCCTTTGAGCTAAAAGAGGCCTAATGGGCTCACAGCATGCAAATGTTATTTCCAAGAACTGTGTGCCAAATACTGGCATTTCCCCCTCTCCCTGAAGGAAGTGTGTGTGTCTGGAAAGTACTTTGATGACTCAGAAATCACACTGTGTTCCAGAGGCAGGTGTGGGATTGGAGATACATCCAATCCCAGCTCAAACTTGGCTGAATCACATTGACAGGTCAAAGAGTTCTCTACCTCAAGGACACAGTAAAAAGTTAGGTGACACCTAGATGCTGACAAAGTACAAGCGCCAAACTTTCCCGAAATGACTTATTTTAAAACTTTAGACATTAAATATGTCTTATCTCCTCTGTTTCTATCTTTCAGCTCTGAGGGGGAAAAAAGAACCAATGTCAACTCGTGGAATTGCTTGTGTTCCTTCTAGATCAATCACCCTCCCCCCTTCCAATCCCTGTCTTTAGAGGTAACCACTCTTCTCAGAATTGCAAGTTTATCATGTATCCAAAAAAAAAAAAATGCATGAAGGTATTTCTTCATCCCTAGGCAATTTAAGATGTTATGTTTTTAAATTTTATATTCATGTGATTATGTATTCTCCAATTTCATTTCTCTCTTCAACTGTATATTTTTGACTATTCACTACTCTATAGTAGTCTATTTTACGATTATACATAACTTTGTATCCATTCTCCCACTTACAATTATGTTATCTTCAGGGTTTTTTCTATTATTATAAATGTAGCTGCTTTAAGGATAATTCTACCTATCTCCTTGTCAGCTAAAGCAGATTTTTTTCTTGAGTCTACATGTAGAAATGGGGTGGCTAGATGAGAGGAGGGACACAGCTCACTTTTCTTAAGATTGCCAAACTGTACCCAAAGAGGACTGTGCTAATTTATATTTACACCAGGTTTACCCAAGAGCTCCTATTGCTCTCCGTTCTCACTAATAGACATTCTGGTGGCTGTGAAATTGTTTGTGTATGTGTAGTTTTTAATTCTGTATTTTCCGGATTAGAATTATTAAAGCAAAAGTTGCACAAACTTAGAAAGCTAAGGAGACTTCATTCGAGGATATTGCAATGATAGAGAAAAAAGTGTTGTCTGAACTTCATCTGCTGAAATCAAACACGGGAGGATTTTTCAATGCTGGCATGAGCTAGTGGAAGAGTACTGGAGGACCTTAGGAGGTCAATCAGTGGGCTCTGTCCAGCACATCCCATTATTCCTCAGTTTGCAAATGTTTCGCTGACTAGGCCATCTGTGCTTCGCCTCCTATATAGAGGGGGATGGGGAGATGGTGCTATCTCCCTTGATGATTATATTTCCAAGGGATGGCACCCAGGTCCTTGAGAAAGATATTTTTAGTTTATAAACCTGACATAAAAGGTTTTTAAAAAGATTTACATCTTAAAGGCACACAGAAAGAATTTACAATTAAAAGTCTTCTTAAGTAAATGCTCTAAGAAAAGGATGTTAGGGGCCTAGAGTCAGGAAGAAGTCTGTCTAAAGTTTAGTCAAGCTGAGGGGAATGTCAGAGCCATCATGGTCAGAGGTTATTAGCCATTCACTTTTCTGATCAAGGATTACCTATTCTTATCTTCTGCCCACTTTTCCACTGAATTGTTAGTCTTTATGATTTCTAAGAGATCTCTATATACTCTGGATACTGATCTTTTTAAATTAAACACATCACCTACCTCTCAGTTGGTAGCTTATCTTTTGATTTTCCTCACAGTATCTTTGCATAAACAGATTTTAGTTTTAATGTAAAGTTATACAATATTTTCCCCTCTTAATTACATTTTTTTTAAGTTAAGAAACCCTTCCCTAAAGTCATCAAGTGGCTTATTTTAATCTAAATTCTGCTTTCCAAATTTAGATTGTGAAAGGTGAAATAAAATGGAGTCACTTATGTCAAAGGGTTTTAAGAGTCAGGAGGCCACTAAGGAGGAAGGCCTTAGCCACATCTTCACAGAATGGAACCATGAGTTTTTGAACTGAGCCAAACCATAAAATATTCTAATAACTCTGCACAAACACCTGCAACTTGCTACCATAACCACCTTTCACATAGTTGTAGCCTTAGCAACCAATTAAGTTTAGCCTAGTTTTCTTCCACCAATACCAATCAAAATTCTTTGTAAACAAGTGATTCCTTTTGCCTCTCAAAAAACCCTGACTCTTGCTCCATACCAGAACACTATTGGGGATGCTACCCAATCAGTGTACCCCAAATTGCAATTCTTTGATTCCAAATAAATTCTTTCACTTAATTATTGCCTCCTGACAATTTCAGGTAGATATGATCATCTATTGATTCTTATGTCTGGTATGTAACCTTTGGAATATCATTTGTTATATGTCAAATTTTCATATACATGCTGTTCAATTCACTGATTTACTCAATCCCATTGATCTATTTTTCTGTACCTACACTAATTCCGCATGGTCTTATAAAGCTACAGCAGACAAATCTTGACATCTAGCAGGCCAAGTCTAATTTTTTCCTCATAGTGTTTTTACCTTCAACTGCTTTGAATACTTTGTTCCCTGTGTTTAAAACATCCCAAGGCAAGAATATATTATTTTACCACTTAGGGGAATGTGATTCTATCAGAAATTATTTTACTAGACAATAGAATACCATATGTATGACTGCCAATGGAGGTGGAGGAGTTCACAAAAAGGGGAAAGAAAATATTTAGAATGCCCATGGTCCATTCCCTGTGCATCATTACTTTGCTAAGTCTGGCCCTGCAGAATATAGATTATCCCTTTCTTTCCAATTCCCCAAAACACCTAATTCTTCTCTTTATTCTTTTGTGCATACCTGGAAAGATTCTCTCAGAAAATAAAAACTTTGCTCAATACATAAATGCAACTCAGCAACTAAGAAAAACATTAGAGCTGGTGATGGTATTTTAGGTCATGAATGCTTCCTTGGAAATACACCTTCCTGGGTATCTTAACTTTCTCATTTTTTGAACACCAACCCTTTCAAATGGCTATTTTGTTGCCCAATATGTAAGGACTACTCCTCTCTCTCAGCCTTACTGATCTTCTGTTGCTACCAAGTCGCTGATAGCAAAGACATACAGCATTTTTTTTTAATTAATGCCACATTCTTCAAACTTTCAGAAGGTGATGGTACAATCTTTTGGCATGCAGCAGTCTGGCAGCAGAAACTAATAAGTAAAAGCTATTTTAAAACACCCATTCCTTTAAAAAAAAAAAAAAAGGCAAACTCAGCTGCTGTTCAGTTATAAACCTTCTTTGAATGACCACATCATCTCAGGATAAATGTCAAAAGAGTTGTTTTGACAGCCCTTTAGCTTTTATACATACTATCCCTTCCCCTGCCTTTGGTTCTACTTCCCTAAACACATGAGTTTTTAATAAAACCATATAAACTGAATTACACTTCTAAAGCAGCAGTGTACAAGTACGAGCTCCAGTGAGATCGTCCAAATACCACTTTCAACCTGGTGCAATTTCAAAGCCATAACTAACCTCTTTTTCTAATTATGCCTTTTCCACCCCACCTCCGTCTCTGAGGAATAGACAGGACAACAAACCTCCCTAGCAGGAAGAGGTAATAAAATCTACTTTTGCTAATGCAGAATGTAATTTTCCACTATAGCATTGTAAATGGATAGGATTCCTTCAGTTCTCAGAGGTAGGTCCTTTAGCACTGAGAATCTCTGAGCTACTCTTGGGCCAGTCTTTGGAGTTTATTAGGAAACTCAAAACCTCAGATTCTATCACCTCTAATGTTCTCCTTGTTGGCCCAGTAATTACCAGGAGTGATTTCCTCCTTAATTATGCCTTGTGACCCTTCAATTCCAATTCCAGGGATTTATGATAAAGAAGTAACAGCAGTGAGATTAAAGGCAGGGACTTAAGCAAAATGCTTGAGTCCATATCTTAATTCTGCCATTTTCAAACTATTTGACTTTAAGTCACTAAACCCTGTGTCCATTTCCTCATCTGTAAATGGGGATAACAGTAACTCCTTGGATTACTGTAGGAATAACTTAATGTGTGTAAAACACTTAGATATTACCATATAGTAACCATTATGTAACAATTTGCTGTTAAGAATAAACATGCTCTTTATTGCATTGTTTCTGATAGAAAAAGCTTTTAAAGAAACAGTTTAGAGGTCTATTCCTTATCACTTAAATAGTGGACTACCAAGAAGCTATCAAAGATAATGCTGCAGAGCTTTAAGTAAGGTTGGCAGCATAGTGTGCATACCTAGGCAAAAAAGGAAGATAGGCTCTTTCAAAGAAAGTATACTGATCAAATCGGCAAAATTAGAGTTTCAGCATGGGTCATCACACTCCAGAGTATAATTTTCCTTATTTTGGCATGGGAGTAGAAGTGTTAGAAATTCAGACATTTAGAGATTCACAGTCCTCTTCCACACACATTTCCTAACAAAGTTACTTGAAGATGTATTTCAGCAAACACAGTAAAAATTTTAGAATTAAAAAAAAAAGTGACCCAAAAAGCTATGGACATAAACAAAGGGAGGAAAAAGTTTGGAAACACCGCAAATCCCTGGAAAAACTCAACTGCCAACCTAGGAATTTAGACCCAGTTGGTCTAAGTTAGATTAAGAAAACACATTCCTAGAAGGAAGTCTGGGAAAATAGCTTTAAGAGCTCAATTAAAATTTAGTCATAAGCTTTCAACAACTACAAAAACTAAAATTAACAGTTCCAGGGGTAAAAGGTAGAATAAAAACATTATGGTCAAAATATGAAGCAAACTGAAACTTAGCATGATTTTGAACCAAGTAAAGTCATAACAGACAAGAATTTTTCAGCCTTCATGATTAGGACATTCTTCCACAATCAGAGTGTTACCCACATAGGCATCTACATTTCCCGAAGGATAACATCACACTTTAGTTCTAGAGTGAATATACAAAATTATATTTATTGGCTTTCAGGTTTTAGAATAGACATATGGATAAAAACTTCATTATAGTTTGGAGAATATAGTGCACCAAATTTATCAATCTTGTATATATTAACCAAATAGTGTATTTGTGTGAATTACAAATTAACCCCCTCAGCAAAACCTTTTACTGCAATAACTATACAAATATGAGGACCCTGAATGATTGGCACCCCCTGGAGTTGTTTGCAAAACCATCAACTATGGCCTTAGATAAATTAACACTTGAAAAGTGAAAAGGAACATTGCTAGAGTTAAATATATTTCCTAAAAGGGAGTCAAAATATAGATGTAAGTTTACTGGAACCGTAAGTTGTATTTATTATTTAAAATTAGAGTTATTTAAAGTATGTAAAATAGAAAATTATGGTTAATAAAATTATTAACCAAATAGCTTACACATTTATAGAGCTACATTTTTATACAATTTGTACATTAGAGGATAGTTGGGTCTTAGTATATTTAAGCTAAGTTTCCTTCATAGTGTGGGAATCCATTAATAAATCAATTACTGTGTTATAAGATTTGGTGTTATAAAAATAGCTATAAAATAAAAATGATCAAAAACTATATATAGAAAGAAGAATGAGGGGATAGCATTGGACAGAAAACTTTGATACTATTCAATATCATTCACCATGCATTTGTATTACTTTTATAATCATTTTAAATGGTGATGCATGTTTATTAACAAATGTACAGTGAATATACAATATTATAAAAGCTACACCATTCATTTGGATTATGTCTTGGCTGGAGCTTCTATTTTGGCGCTTGCCTATTTCTAACTTTTCCAAATACTCTTGTATAACTGGTCATTTTTTTTAAATAACCATTAAGTTGCCATTATCAAAAGTTGAGATGCTGATACTCCTACTTTAAGAAATAAACTCTCCCACTCCTTCCTTTGGCCTAGATTATCTCCCTGCATTTGTGGCCAGTGGAACTTTATCAACTATGTGAACTGAACCAATGCCCTGTGACCATTTTACTAGTACATTCTCCAGCCCATGTACCTACTAAGTGATGGCAGGGGAAGGCCGAAGGAGGTCACTGTTAAAGTATCTAGATATATACACACAATGTATCACTTCTTAGTGAGTAAGACTACATATTGTAAGCTTATTCCTTTTATGTGGAAACAGTACTCTGAAGAAAACATGTTAAGTTGTTGTGTTAGTTTTTGAAACAAATGCAGCAATCACCTGACTTTCAAAATCACATGCACACACTTGACATCTACAGTTGGTATTTTCCAAAGGACTTACAATGGGATTTTTCACATTCAAAGCACCAGGTAGTTGAATAACTAGAAAAAAAATTAATCTATGAAAGAATGAAAAACCAGCTAAGTGTTTCTCATGTTTGGGCCACGTGGTTTCACTCTGGCCAAGGAAACTCATTCAACAGCAACCATCTTTTTAACAATGAAAGATAAAGAAAAATCTGAGAATGTTGGTTAGGATGGAGCTTTTCATTTAGCCCCATCCTCTCATTTTGCAAACTGAACAGCCAGGTCTTGAACACAAATGACTTGCCCAATGTCAAACCATTGTAAAGCAGTAGCTCTAGGTCTCAAAATCAAGTATAGTGCTGAGAGATGAAGTGATTTTCTTTTCCATATTCCCAAGTTGTTGTTGTGGATGTATGACTCTTATCAAGAGGAAAATACCAAGAAGAGAGAATGCCTGACTCCTCGAACTATCCTAAATTTCGAGTGGATTCAACCCTGCTGGGTGACAGCGAGCAAATAAAGCAGTCAGTTTCATGTTGTGTGCGTATGTGTATGTACCCCCTCTTAGCAAATTTCAAGTGTTCAGTGTAGTATTCTTATGTATAGTCACCATGCTATACAATAAGTACCTAGATTGTATTTACTATGCTTAACTCAAACTTATCTCTTGACCAACATCTCCATTTCCCCCTCCCCCCAGCCCCTAATAACCACTATTCTACTTACTACTTCTAGGAGTTTGACTATTTGATTCCATATGTAAGTGATATCATGTAGTATTTTTCTGTGTTTGGCTTATTTCATTTAGCATAAGGTACTCCAGGTCCATCCATCTTGTTACAAATGGCAGGATTTGGATATGTTAACTAGGTTGTTGTAGTGATTATTTCACCATGTATACATGTATCAAATCATCATGTCGTACACCTTTGGTATATACACTTAAATCCATTGTCTTTTTGTACAGCTGCTCTTGAAATCGAAAGTGAAAGTGAGGGAGGGGAAAAAATGAAGTGAGGTGGGGGGCAGCATATGCTTCTTTTGCTGGTTTCCCAAGACAATCTACACAAGATTCAAAGTCCTTCCATTCCTCAACCCTTCCTTCCCTGTAGTGGTATGAACAGAATACCAGGTGAGGTGATATGGAGTCTTTAACACTTGCATTGTTTACACTGCCTGCAGCCACCACAGCTGGGGAGGTCTGCAGAACCCAAGAAATGTTTGTTTGCCCTGACTCAGAGTACCTCCTTTATCTTCAACTCTGATCTCATAACTTCTCCAAAAAGGAGCTAGTGTTCTTCTGGAATAATGTTTCAGAAGCATGTGGTTTGTCACATCATAAAATCACCAACAGAAGTGAAGGGCATCATAGTTGAGGACACTGAAAGTATTGCTCACCAAGTCCAGATAGGGGAAGCCCCCGCGCCACTTGATTGGATCCAGCTGTTTTCAAAGTTTACGTCTATGAACTACTCCTAGTCTTACTTAAGTCGAAGTATTTTTCTGGGACAGAAAACTTCCTGAATCCATTGATTCAGTACATTTTATTTCTTTCCTTCAATTCTTTGATTCCTGAGAGTGAATTTAAAGCCCTTCTCTCTATCCCCCACCCCATACAAACCACCACTGCACTGGGCTAGCTGTATTTGGGCTTCTGCCAGATTGCTTTCCACAATGGCTTCTCCAGGCATCACTACCACATCACTACTACACTTGGCATCACACACTCTAAAGTTTGCCTATTTAATGGATAGAAAGTAGCACTTCATTGTTTTCAGTTGCATATCCTGCTAATGATTGAGTCTTCAATTTGATCACTTTATAAACCCAGATCTACATTTCAATCCTACCATACATTTTTCCATCCGATCAACATTAACCAGCACTCATAAACCACACTTTCTGCCTCCATGTTGTATTCTGTACCAGGTAATTTGTTGTAGAATGATAGAGTAACTGAACAGATTATTTTCTTCCTTATGCAAGTCCTTCTCCATATGCACAGAAACCTATATTGCTGTGTTGGTGTGTTCTCACAGACCGGTGAGCTCCACCTAAAATCCACCTTAAAAACAGACCCAATCAGCATTGTTTTGACACTTTTGGAATCTTTATCAGGGACTGAAAAGATTTTGACTTCATTAGAAACAGGCAGCCTTAATAGCCTTGTCTCATGAGACATTTTATGTCTTATTATGCCAGAGATGCTCCTTTAGGTCCTAAAAGCCAAGATTCATTTCCTTTTAGAACATTTCTTAGATTTCTGAAAAGATCATTTCAGTAGAGTCAGTGACTAATCCTTCACTCTCTTTGTGCATTCTCTCAATTATCACTCACCTTACTTACCTCTTGATACTTCAAAAGTACCCTGATATCATGTGTCTTTCTCATCAGACCCTCTTTAAATGCTTTTGTAAAACCAAGGTCTCATTTGTCAGTTTGAACTAGTCCATGTGAAAATTTATGATTTACCTCCAGTAACTGCTAAAGGATAGTTTTTTTCTGAAATTCAAGGAACAGAAGCTTTAAATTCTGATGGTTCCATGTGCTTTCCCAAAGGTGTCTGTCACAGCTGGATACCATAAGTTCTACTCCATTAAAAAACAAAATGAAAAACAAAACAAAGAACAAGATGTTGGGGCCCAGAGAAGTTACACAACTTACCCAAGCTCTCAGAACACATAGCATTAAACTAGAACCATAGCATCCCAACTACTATCCTGCCTGATATTTTTTATTAATGGGCAGAAGGAAAGATGCTTATAAAAAGTTGCTACTTAAGAAAGCCTGCTCATATCCAAGCCAGTTGTCCCCGGGGCAGCCTGAACTTTTATAGGAGCTGCTGCCAAACCCCTGTTTGTGTTGAATCCTTTCCAAGTCCTGCAGTTCCAAGATCTTAAACTTGTCAGGCTGACCTAGAAAACCTCCAACAACACAGGGAGGCTGCTGCAATGTCACACCAAGTTTCAAATTGGATGACATCTTAAAGCAGAAATATTTATGAAACTTCCCAAACAAATCTGAAATCTGGTGTGTGAGCTCTGGTTTGCTCTATTTATGATCTGGTCACTCTGAAATACGGGCTTGTTTGGAAAAGACAAATGTTTTAATTTTTGAAGGAAGATTGCCATAGATAGGCAAAGATTTAACACCACAACTCCCAAGAGCAATGCTGAGCTCAAAGCCAAAGGAAAGCTTTCTGCAAGCTGTACATATAGTGTCAGATCTTCGTCCTTATGGAAAATTTTGCCTATGTAACATCCAAAAGTAGTATTTAAAGCACTGTCTCCAGGGATGCCTGGGTGGCTGAGTCGTTAAGCGTCTGCCTTCAGCTCAAGTCATGATCCCAAGGTCCTGGGATAGAGCCCCACGTTGGGCTCCCTGCTCAGCGGGAAGCCTGCTTCTTCCTCTCCCCCTCCCCCTCCCCTTGCTTGTGTTCCCTCTCTCGCTGTCTCTCTGTCAAATAAAATCTTTAAAATAAATAAATAAAGCACTGTCTCCAAAGAGAATCCTGTTGTTTCAAAAGCTTTAGTAAAAAGGGACTTGAAAAACGAGAAAATTACCTTAAGCAATACCACCCCTGAGTGCTACAAGACACAAATTGGGTGAAGATTAATCCTTGTCTCAGGATAAACCCCTGGCTATTGGCCCTTGAGAGAAACCTATGAATCCTGCCACTTTCAAAAGCTGCTTGAACAAGACAGACCTGAAATGCAGTGCTCTAACTACAACCAGCAGGGCAGAAACCATCCTACTGGATGCAAGGGAGGGTGAGCAAGTTACAACTTACATCAGGAGGATGACTGCAACATCTATTTCTCATGAGCTAGAAAATAAGCACAATGCTTCCACATAAAGGAAAAACTACAGTGTATTTCTAAGTCCAATGCTATGACTAAAATTTGAATTTCAACAAGATTTCTGTTGATGTTGGGGGATGGGGTGTGAAATAGCATTGTTAATCTTCTGTAACCCTTCAAGAAGACTGAGAGCCAGATGACTAGGAGAATTTGGATTCTACAAAGAAACTCCTGGAGCCACTTTTGAGTGTTGCTCTGGATCCATCACTGGTGAACCTTTAAAATATATATAATGAAGTTTCAGAGCTTCATAGATCTGTATCTGTCACAGCAACACAAGGAGAAAAGCCTGAACCGATTAGAGAGACTGGACAAAACCTGACCTTTGTCTTCTTTCACCATATGGGTGGTGGCCATCAGGATAACACCTAGTGATGCTGGAAAACAGATTATGATTGCTCCAAGGGGTTACAGAAACTTAAGATAGCAGATAGTCACCCCATAGTAGCAATGGAGAAGAGATTAAAGTACTCTCGGAGAAGATATTTCTTGCTGCCCTCTCAGGCCATCCAGTGAGGAGGGATAATGTTTATCTTAGGAGCCAGCACCTTGCTTTTAGTCTTCCTCAGACTGCAGTTCGTTTCAGGGGAAAAAAAAAAATATTTTTGAAGTTCTATTAGTAAGACATACGGTGATTCTGAAAAAGTAAAAAATTACCCAAAGGAAATTAACCATTGGAACAAATCAAACACTAATAACGGACTTGAAAGGAAACGGACACTTTTCACACACCAGCTTGGAGTTGCTGCAGTTCATGCATCATTAAAATGCTCAGGAATCACAGACCTACATGAAAGCTATAGATGAGGTGGAAGAGCTTAGTTCTACAGCTTGGTCCAACTGCGATGCCAAAATCCTGAAAGATCCAGAGGTAAGTTTTAAAGTATTTTAATTAAAAGTCCTGGCAGGGGGCGCCTGGGTGACTCACTCATTAAGCATCTGCCTTCAGCTCAGGTCATGATCCTGGAGTCCCAGGATTGAGCCCCGCATCAGGCTCTCTGCTCAGCGGGAAGCCTGCTTCTCCCTCTCCCACTGCCCCTGCTTGTGTTCCCTCTCTCGCTGTCAAATAAATAAAATGTTTAAAAAAATAATAAAAGGCATGGAAATAAACATTCAGAGAGGGTGCATCATGGACAGAGATGATGAAAGGTATTTTTGGAGATCATGAGTAAAAATGCACATTTTACAATGTGAAAGCTTACCAGCTGAAAGATTGAGGACTGTATGAATGATGGGCATTTGTTCTCAACTGCTGCCAGTAATGAAGACCCATTTTCTGCGGTCTATTTGTTTTTCAAACTAAACATCATGCAATGATGCTGGCTGGTCTGGTGGCCATTCACTTTTATCCCACTTCTATTGTCTGGTATCCCTCATGCCCTTCCTGTTTGAGATTTAAGTGACATGTAACATTGTATTTAAGTACACAATGTAATGGCTTGAAATGATTATTAAGATATCGTTACCATAATGTTAATATCCATAACCTCAGTTACATGTTTGTGATGAGAACTTTTAGTATCTACTCAACTTTAAAATACACAATATTGTTAGCTATAGTTACCATGCTGTGTATTACATCCTAAGGACTTTGTTACTGAAAATTCTTACTTTTTGACCACCTTCACCTATTTTGCCCAACCCACCAGCCTCTGCCTCTGGCAACCACCAATCTGTTCTGTTTATCTAGGAGGCTGTGTTTTTTGGTTTTTGGTTTTGTTTTGTTTCAAGATTCTATATGTGAAATAATACAGCATCTGTCTTTGACATTTTTCTCTTAGCACAATACTCTCAAGGTCCATCCATGTTATCACAGACGGCAAGATTTCTTTTTCTATAGCTGAGTATTATTCCTTTGTATATATACTACATTTTCTTTTACATTCATCCATCAATGGACCGGTTGTTGCCATATCTTGGCTATTGTAAATAATGCTTCAAAGAACCTAAGGGTGCAGATATCTCTTTGAGATAATGATTTCAGTTTGTTCAAATACATACCTAGAAGTAGGATTGCTGGATTATAGGGTAGTGCTATTTTTCCTGTTTGAGAAACTTCCATCTTGTTTTCCATAGCAGCTGTACCAATTCACATTCCCACCACCAGTGCACAAGTGTTCATTTTTTTTCCCATCCTTGGCAAAATCTCTTGTCAATAACCATCCTGAAAAGTGTAAGGTGCTATCTTGGTTTTTATTTTCATTTCCCTGATTAGTGATGTTGAGTACTTTTTCACATATCTGTTGGCCATTTGGATGTCTTTTTGGAAAACACATCCATTTGGGCCCTCAGCCCATTTTATAATCAGTTGTTTTCCATGGAGTTGTAGAATTTCTTTATATAGTTTGTATACTAACCCCTTATCAGATGTATGATTTGCAAGTATTTTCTTCCATCTGCAGGTTGCCTTTGCTGTGCAAAAGCTTTGTAGTTTGATGTAGTACCACTTGTTATATTTTCCTTTTGCTTGTCCTGTCAAGCCAGAAAAGTCATTACCAAAACCAATGTCAAAGTGCTTGGTTCCCTACATTTTCTGGTTATAGGCCTTATGTTCAAATTGTTAATCCACTTTCAGTTGCTTTTTGTGCATAGTATGATTTAGGGGTTCAGTTTTTTGTGGGTTTTTTTAACATTTTCCTCCCCCCTCCCCGCCTTTTTTTCCCCCCCATCTGGCTGTCCAGTTTTCCCAACATTATTTACCAGAGAGACTATTGTTTCCCGACTGAGTATTTTTGGCTCGTGTCTGTTTGGTTATTAATTGACCATATATGCTTAGATTTATTTCTGGGCTTTTGATATTGTTCCATTGATCTAAGTTTTTATGTCAATACCATACTGTTTTGATTTAGTTTTGTAATACAGTTTGCAATCATGAAGTATGATGCAGCCAGCTTTGTCTTTCTAAAGATTGCCTTGGCTATTTGGGTTTTTTGTGCTTCCATATAAATTTTACAATTTTATTTCTGTGAAAAATGCCATTTGAGTTTTAATAGGGATTGTACTGAATTTGTCGATCACTTTGGGTCATATGGACATTTTAACAATATTAATTGTTCCAATTAATGAGCATGGAGTATCTTTGCATTTATTTCTGTCTTCTTCAATTTCCTTTATCAGGTCTTTAGTTTTCAGTATTGAAGTCTCTTGGGTCTGATGTATACAATTTGTCATATGGAAATACAGGACTAAATACTGAACTAAAAATGGTGTGGATTGGTTTTAGAGAAGGCATTCTATGATGCCCATTTTAAAAATGAAAAAGGAGAATGGACAGTCCAGCAGATTATATAGATATTGAAAGGAAAATATAAAATATTTCATGTGAAAATATTTAACTGGTTGGCCTTAAAGCACATAAAATAGCTAATAAAAGCCAGCTTGACAATATACTATGACAGCCAATTGTGGGTTTTGAATTTGATTGTAGGTATGAAAGTGTTGAAACAATCATAATTTAAGTAATGATATAGTAGCTATAACTGTTAGTAACCCTAAATGGTAGGAGCAACATTGTAAAATGGTTAGATGTGTGATTCTGCATGATTTTAACCCATTTGAGTGGCTAAAATTCTATCTAATATATCAGTGAAAGCTGTAAAGTTTAACATGTACATAGAATTGGGGCACCTGGGTGGCTCAGTCAGTTAAGCATCCAATTCTTGATTTCAGCTCAGGTCATGATCTCAGGGTTTTGAGATCAAGCCCTGCATTGGGATCTGCACCAAGTGTGGAGCCTGCTTAGTATTCTCTGTCCCTCTCCTTTTGCTTCTCCTTCTGCCCCTCCCCCATCCCTAAATAAAGTACAAAAAATTAAGCAGTGTTTTACTTTTTAAAATTAAGATAAATTTACATACTGATTGCTACAGTCATTTTTCTCCAGCCAAGATGTACCTTAATTCTCATTCCTTCAGAAATGACATTTAGAAGAACCAGATAATTTTGAGTTAAATTAAGTGTATTTAATATTTATCTCAAGATAAGGGATTCATCTTCCTTGTCCTTTTATTTTTATATCACAACATTTATGGTCTTCCCATGATTTTAATGTATAGATTATATAGCAAGAACCTAGTAGTTATTCTATGCTACATTTTGAAACCCTGATCCTGTAGAGCTTACAGTTGAAGAAAATTATGATGTCATCTGGCCAAAATAAGACAATCCAGCACTGAAATCTAATCATGTAGCAATTTATCATGTATATTAACTATAGTTACATAATTTAGATGATTATGTGAACCAATTTCCCCCCAAAATTGTTCTTGGTCCCATCTTCCTGATTGTAATAAAAGATGCTTAAGGCTAAGAATCTGGGCTTGATTCTCTTTATCATTGCTTTATTAATTCCATTATTTTTTCAATCACCCTTACCTAGGAAGTGATGGTTTGCTAATGCCTGATGCATTCTGAAATAATTTCCATCTTGCCAGATTACCAATGCCCTTATAGAACTTCAGTTTAAAATATCCAGATACAAATAAGGCAGACCATAACTAACTCTGACAACCTATGTTTTAAGATGTTAACTTCCAGAAGCCTAGTTCTATTCATTTCCTGCTCCTGTAAGTTCCATGAGGTCAGGGATGGGAGTTGGGAGGGGTCTTGTTATTCCAATATTAATGCTGCATGCATTCCTTGACACACAGTAGGTACCAATGTAACCTATTTCTTGCATATACAATTAAACCTTTCACACAACCCAAGAGAATATAACTAAAGGATTCCTCAAGTTGAGTCTTCTCACGGGTTTATGATTCTAATCTTGATCAACTTCTCTTGGTATTTTTAGACCCTACAATTTGACTCTTAAAATTCAAGTTCATATAAAAATAAATTATTAACTTTCAATTTTTCAAGGCACCTTTACCAATCAATTATTACAATCCTTCTAGACACCAGCTATATTCAAACTTTGGCTTCTAACAGGTATATGCAAAGACAGACATCATTCATCAAGCAAATGCACATCAAAATCAGAATGAGACATCACCTTACACACACTAGAATATTATCAAAAAACAAGTGTTGACAAAAGGATGTGAAGAAATTGGAATCTTTATACACTGTTGGTATGAATAAGAAAAAAAAAATGGTTTGGCTGCTATAGGAAACAGTGAGGTTTCCCCAGAGAGTTAAAAATACAACTACCATATGATCTGGCAACCCCACTTCTGGATATATATCCAAAATAATTGAAATCAGGATCTCAAAGATGTTAGCACTCCTGTGTTCATTGTAGCGGTCAATACGTGGACACAACCCACACATCCTCTAAGGGATGAATGGGTAAAGAAGAGGGGATATATGCATACAATGGAGTATTATTCAGCCTTTAAAAGAGGGAAATTCTGTCATATGTCCCAAGGATGAACCTGGAAGACACTATGCTAAGTCAAAATAGTGCAAGAAGGATAAATACACTTCATGACTTCACTTGTATGTTCTATCTAGAATAGCTTAACTTACAGAAACAATAGAATGGTGATTGCCAGGGGTTGTAGGCTTGGAGAAATGAGGAGTTGCTACTCAATGGGTATGAAGTTTGTTATACATGATCAACAAGTTCTAGAGATCTGATGTACAACATTGTGCCTCTAGTTAATGTTGTATTGTGCATTTAAAAATTGCCAAGAGGGTAGATCTCATGTTAAGCCATCTTACAATTTTTTAAGGGCTTTGTGTGGCCTGTAACTACAATGAATAAGCTTTGATCACCGGGCAAGACATAGTCTTCCCAGGCTTGAAATGTATCAACAAACAGATAACTTATCATGTCCTTGGAAAAGACACCAGCGGAACAAAATTCATTAGATAGGATTAAAATGTGCTTCCTTCCATCAAGCAAGTGTAGCCTGGTGAATCACTCTTCCTCTCTGTAGAGATACTTGCCAAACTTGTAGACTATTTACACTCTCTAATGAAGGACATTGGCTTTTAGATGCTGTGGAGGAGACACTGACAAGTCTGTTTTCCATACTGTTATAGGTTAGATTGTGTTGCCTAAAAAGGTTTGACAAAAATCCTAGTTCCCAGTACCTCAGAACATGACCTTACATAGCAATAGTGTCTTTACAGAAATACTGAGTTAAAATCATGTGATTCAGTTGGAACGTAATACAATATAACCAGTGTCCTTTTAAGAAGCAGAAATTTGGGCGGAGCAAGATGGCGGAGGAGTAGGAGACCTAGATTTCATCTGGTCTCAGGAATTCAGCTGAATAGGGATCAAACCATTCTGAACACCTACGAACTCAACAGGATCGAACAGGAGAGTAGCAACAACTCTCTGAACAGAGAAGCGACCACTTCCTGGAAGGTAGGGCGTGCGGAGAAGTGAATCCGAGGCGATATTCGGGAGGATAGACGGCAGGGGAGGGGGCCTCCGTCGGCCGCTTCTGGCAAGTGCTAGAGCCGCGGAGCACAAAATCGGACCTTTTAGAAGTTGGCTCGGCGGAGGGAAGTCGCTGCAGTGACTAAGCGGGGGGTGGAATCCTCCCAGGACAGTGTGGTCTCAGGACCCTTGGGGTCACAGAGAGACCGGGGTGCCTGAGTGCAGCAGAGCTCCCAGGTATCAGAGCAGGGAAGCCGGCTGCAGATACGGAGCAGAGTCGAGGGCTCTCAGCTCGGGGTTGCCATAAACTGTGATCTGCGGCCCAGTCGGGGCACGGCTCCCCCAGCAGGGACCCAACAAGCAGCAGATCCGGGGAGACTCCCCTTCCTTCCTGGGGAGGAGCGGTGCGGGAACGCACCGCAGGGATCTGCTGGGTTTGGAGACTCCGTGCGGGGTCGGGTGCCAGAGATAGCAACGCTCGATCACAGGCCGGGTGAGCACGGAGTGCAGCCGGAGACCGGGGACACGGAAGTGACTGCTTTTCTCTGGGGGCACACTGAGGAGCGGGGCCCCGAGTTCTCAGCTCCTCTGGGTGGAGACTGGGAGGCCACCGTTTCTGCCCTGGTCCTCCAAAGCTGTACCGAGAGCTTGCAGGGAACAAAAGCTCCTGAGAGCAAACCGGAGCAGCTTCCTTAGCCCGGACCGACAAGGGCGGGGCAATTCCGCCTCCGGCAAAGACATTTGGAAACCACAGCAACAGGCCCCTCCCCCAGAATATCAGCACAAACAGCCAGCAAGCCAAGACCAAGTTGATCGACCAAGGAGAATGGGAGAACTCCAGCGCTAGGGGAATACTGCGCATAGATTCATGGCTTTTTTTTTTTTTTCACCATGATTCATTATTTCATCAAAGTTAATTTTTGTTGACTGTTTTATTTTATTTTTCTTTTTCCCTTTTTCAACCAACATCTTATCAATCCCTTTTTTAAAAAAAAAAAAAACATTTTTTATTTTTCATTTTTAGAGTCATATTTTATCCCTTCATAGTAGTTACCCTTATTTTTGGCATATATATATATAAGTTGTTCTCTCTTTAAAATTTTGAGGTACAGTTTCTTCTAACAGATCAAAATATACCCTAAATCACTAGTGTATGGCTTTGTTCTAGTCTCCTGCCTGATCACATTCTCTCCCTTTTTCCTTTTTTTCTTTTCTTAAATCTTCTTTCTTTTTTCAAACAACTTATCTTACCAAGTCCTTTTATAAAATCTTTTATAATTCTCATCTTTACAGTCATCTTACATCCCTTCATTGTATCAACCCTTATTTTGTACATATATGTCTTTCTTCCTTTAAAATTTTAGGAGGCACTTTTTTCTAACAGACCAAAATACGCCCAAAATCTAGTGTGTGGCACTGATCTATGCACTAGCCTGATCATATTTGATCATATTCTGCTTTTTTTGTATTGTTTTGTTTTTGTTTTTATCTTTTTTTATCTTTTTTTTTTTTCTTTTTCTCTTTCTTTTTTCTTTCTTTCCCTTTCTTTTCCCCCGGTTTCAGGTCTTTTCTGATTTGTATACAGTATATTTGCTGGGGACGTTGTAAACCTGTTAGCATTTTGTTCTCTCATTCATCTATTCTCCTCTGGACAAAATGACAAGACGAAAGAAATCACCTCAGCAAAAAGAACAAGAGGTAGTACCATCAGCCAGGGACCTACTCAATACGGACATTAGTACGATGTCGGACCTAGAGTTCAGAATCATGACTTTAAAGATACTAGCTGGGCTTGAAAAAAGCGTGGAAGTTATTAGAGAAACCCTTTCTGGAGAAATAAAAGAACTAAAATCTAACCAAATCGAAATCAAAAAGGCTATTGATGAGGTGCAATCAAAAATGGGGGCACTAAATGCTAGGATAAATGAGGCAGAAGAGAGAATCAGCGATATAGAAGACCAAATGATGGAAAATAAAGAGGCTAAGAAAAAGAGAGAGAAACAACTACAGGATCACGAGGGCAGAATTCGAGAGATAAGTGATACGATAAGACGAAACAACATTAGAATAATTTGGATCCCAGAAGAAGAAGAGAGAGAGAGAGGGGCAGAAGGTATATTGGAGCAAATTATAGCAGAGAACTTCCCTAATGTGAGGAAGGAAACAGGCATTAAAATCCAGGAGGCACAGAGAACCCCTCTCAAAATCAATAATAATAGGTCAACACCCCGACATCTAATAGTAAAACTTACGAGTCTCAGAGAAAGAGAAAATCCTGAAAGCAGCTCGGGAGAAGAGATATGTAACCTACAATGGTAGAAACATTAGATTGGCAACAGACCTATCCACAGAGACCTGGCAGGCCAGAAAGGACTGGCAAGATATCTTCAGAGCACTAAACGAGAAAAATATGCAGCCAAGAATATTATATCCAGCTAGGCTATCATTGAAATAGAAGGAGAGATAAAAAGCTTCCAGAACAAACAAAAACTAAAGGAATTTGTAAACATGAAACCAGCCCTCCAAGAAATATTGAGAGGGGTCCTCTAAGCAAAGAGAGAAGATAAAAGCAGCAAAGAGCAGAAACGAACACAGACAACAGACAGTTAACAGTCACCTTACAGGTAATACAATGGCACTAAATTCATACCTTTCAATAGTTACCCTGAATGTAAATGGGCTAAATGCCCCAATCAAAAGACACAGGCTATCAGATTGGATTAAAAAACAAGACCCATCAATATGCTGTCTGCAAGAGACTCATTTTAGACCCAAAGACACCGCCAGATTGAAAGTGAGGGGGTGGAAAACCATTTACCATGCTAATGGACACCAAAAGAAAGCTGGGGTGGCAATCCTTATATCAGACAAACTAGATTTTAAAACAAAGACTGTAATAAGAGATGAGGAAGGACACTATATCCTACTTAAAGGGTCTATCCAACAAGAAGACCTAACAATTGTAAATATCTATGCCCCGAACATGGGAGCAGCCAATTATATAAGGCAATTAATAACAAAAGCAAAGAAACACATTGACAACAATACAATAATAGTGGGGGACTTTAACACCCCCCTGACTGAAATGGACAGATCATCTAAGCAAAAGATCAACAAGGAAATAAAGACTTTAAATGACACACTGGACCAAATGGACTTCACAGACATATTCAGAACATTCCATCCCAAAGCAACGGAATACACATTCTTCTCTACTGCCCATGGAACATTCTCCAGAATTGATCACATCCTAGGTCACAAATCAGGTCTCAACCGGTACCAAAAGATTGGGATCATTCCCTGCATATTTTCAGACTACAATGCTTTGAAACTAGAACTCAACCACAAGAGGAAAGTCGGAAAGAACTCAAATACATGGAGGCTAAAGAGCATCCTACTAAAGAATGAATGGGTCAACCAAGAAATTAAAGAAGAATTAAAAAAATTCATGGAAACCAATGAAAATGAAAACACAACTGTTCAAAATCTTTGGGATACAGCAAAGGCAGTCCTGAGAGGAAAGTATATAGCAATACAAGCCTTTCTCAAGAAACAAGAAAGGTCTCAAATACACAACCTAACCCTACACCTAAAGGAGCTGGAGAAAGAACAGCAAATAAAGCCTAAACCCAGCAGGAGAAGAGAAATCATAAAGATCAGAGCAGAAATCAATGAACTAGAAACCAAAAGAACAGTAGAACAGATCAACGAAACTAGGAGCTGGTTCTTTGAAAGAATTAACAAGATTGATAAACCCCTGGCCAGACTGATCAAAAAGAAAAGAGAAATGACCCAAATCAACAAAATCATGAGTGAAAGAGGAGAGATCACAACCAACACCAAAGAAATACAAACAATTATAAGAACATATTATGAGCAACTCTATGCCAGCAAATTAGATAACCTGGAAGAAATGGGTGCATTCCTAGAGATGTATCAACTACCAAAATTGAACCAGGAAGAAATAGAAAACCTGAACAGACCTATAACCACTAAGGAAATTGAAGCAGTCATCAAAAATCTCCCAACAAACAAAAGCCCAGGGCCAGATGGCTTCCCAGGGGAATTCTATCAGACATTTCAAGAAGAATTAATACCTATTCTCCTGAAACTGTTCCAAAAAATAGAAATGGAAGGAAAACTTCCAAATTCATTTTATGAGGCCAGCATTACCTTGATCCCAAAACCAGACAAAGACCCCATCAAAAAGGAGAATTACAGACCAATATCCTTGATGAACATGGATGCAAAAATTCTCACCAAAATACTAGCCAATAGGATCCAACAGTACATTAAAAGGATTCTTCACCACGACCAAGTGGGATTTATTCCTGGGCTGCAAGGCTGGTTCAACATCCGCAAAACAATCAACGTGATACAATACATTAACAACAGAAAGAACAAGAATCATATGATCCTCTCAATAGATGCAGAAAAAGCATTTGACAAAGTACAACATCCTTTCTTGATCAAAACTCTTCAGAGTATAGGGATAGAGGGTACATACCTCAATATCATAAAAGCCATCTATGAAAAACCTACAGCGAATATCATTCTCAATGGGGAAAAGCTGAGAGCTTTTCCCCTAAGGTCAGGAACGCGGCAGGGATGTCCACTCTCACCACTGCTATTCAACATAGTATTAGAAGTCCTAGCCACAGCAATCAGACAACAAAAAGAAATCAAAGGCATCCAAATTGGCAAGGAGGAAGTCAAACTCTCACTCTTTGCAGATGATATGATACTGTATGTGGAAAACCCAAAAGACTCCACCCCAAAACTGCTAGAACTCATACAGGAATTCAGTAAAGTAGCAGGATATAAAATCAATGCACAGAAATCGGTGGCATTCCTATACACCAACAACAAGACAGAAGAGAGGCAAATCAAGGAGTCTATCCCATTTACAATTGCACCCAAAACCATTAGATACCTAGGAATAAATCTAACCAAAGAGGCAAAGGACCTGTACTCAGAAAACTATAAAATACTCATGAAAGAAATTGAAGAAGACACAAAGAAATGGAAAAATGTTCCATGCTCATGGATTGGAAGAACAAACATTGTGACGATGTCAATGCTACCTAGAGCAATCTACACATTCAATGCAATCCCCGTCAAAATACCATCCACTTTTTTCAAAGAAATGGAACAAATAATCCTAAAATTTGTATGGAACCAGAAGAGACCCAGAATAGCCAGAGGAATACTGAAAAAGAAAAGCAAAGCTGGCGGCATCACAATTCCGGACTTCCAGCTCTATTACAAAGCTGTCATCATCAAGAAAGTATGGTACTGGCACAAAAACAGACACATAGATCAATGGAACAGAATCAAGAGCTGAGAAATGGACCCTCAACTCTATGGTCAACTTATTTTTGACAAAGCAGGAAAGAATGTCCAATGGCAAAAAGACAGTCTCTTCAACAAATGCTGTTGGGAAAATTGGACAGCCACATGCAGAAGAATGAAACTGGACCATTTCCTTACACCACACACAAAAATAGACTCCAAATGGTTGAAAGACCTAAATGTGAGACAGGAGTCCATCCAAATCCTAAAGGAGAACACAGGTAGCAACCTTTTCGATCTTAGCCGCAGCAACTTCTTCCCTAGAAACATCGCCAAAGGCACAGGAAGCCAGGGCAAAAATGAACTATTGGGATTTCATCAAGATAAAAAGCTTTTGCACAGCAAAAGAAACAGTCCACAAAACCAAAAGACAACCGACAGAATGGGAGAAAATATTTGCAAATGACATATCAGATAAAGGGCTAGTATCCAAAATCTATGAAGAACTTATCAAACTCAACACCCAAAGAACAAATAATCCAATCAAGAAATGGGCAGAAGACATGAACAGACATTTTTCCAAAGAAGACATCCAAATGGCCAACAGGCACATGAAAAAGTGCTCAACATCGCTCAGCATCAGAGAAATCCAAATGAAAACCTCCATGAGATACCACCTCACACCAGTCAGAATGGCTAGAATTAACAAGTCAGGGAATGACAGATGTTGGCGGGGATGTGGAGAAAGGGGAACCCTCCTACACTGTTGGTGGGAATGCAAGCTGGTGCAACCACTCTGGAAAACAATATGGAGGTTCCTCAAACAGTTGAAATTAGAGCTACCGTTCGATCCAGCAATTGCACTACTGGGTATTTACCATAAAGATACAAATGTAGGGACCCGAAGGGGTACGTGTACCCCAATGTTTATAGCAGCAATGTCCACAATAGCCAAACTGTGGAAAGAGCCAAGATGCCCATCGACAGATGAATGGATAAAGAAGAAGTGGTATATATACACAATGGAATATTATGCAGCCATCAAAAGGAATGAGATCTTGCCATTTGCAACGACGTGGATGGAACTGGAGGGTGGTATGCTGAGTGAAATAAGTCAATCAGAGAAAGACATGTATCACATGACCTCACTGATATGAGGAATTCTTAATCTCAGGAAACAGAGTGTTACTGGAGTGGTTGGGGGTGGGAGGGATGGGGTGGCTGGGTGATAGACATTGGGGAGGGTATGTGCTACGGTGAACGCTGTGAATTGTGCAAGACTGTTGAATCACAGATCTGTACTTCTGAAACAAATAATGCAACATATTTTAAGAAAAAAGAAAAAGAAGAAGATAACAGGAGAGGAAGAAAAGGGGAGTATGTCAGAGGGGGAGACGAACCATGAGAGATGATGGACTCTGAAAAACAAACTGAGGGTTCTAGAGGGGAGGGGGGTAGGGGGATGGGGTAGCCTGGTGATGGGTATTGAGGAGGGCACGTTCTGCATAGAGCACTGGGTGTTATGAACAAACAATGAATCATGGAACACTGCACCAAAAACCAATGATGTAATATATGGTGATTAACATAACAATAAAAAATTAAAAAAAAAAGAAGCAGAAATTTGGGCACAGACCAGATACACAGAGGAAAAGAGTTACAACGGCACCAGGACAAGATGAACTCAGGATAGGAGTGAAGCATTTGCAATCCAAAGGGTAGTAAGGACTGCTGACATACACTGGAAGCTGGACAAAACAAGGAACAATTCACCACGGGAGCCTTCAGAAGCAACATGGTCCTACTTACAACTTGATTTCAAACTTAAAGCTCTCAGATTCATAAAAAAGTAAACTTCCATTGTGTTAAGCCACCCAGCGTTTAGTACTTTAAGATAGCCCTAGGAATCTGATATATCTGCAATTAACACTTCACAGCCTGTTTTATTTTACTACACTTTCATTACAGTATCATTTTATGGCTTATTGATCATATACATACAAATTTGCTCCTTTCTAAGAACAGAAAGGCATAGTCATCTGATCTTTATTACACCTCCCTCAGAACAGATTTTTCTGACAGCCATGTCCCTCATTCTCATTCTTTCAATTATTCTTTCCTATGTTTTTGAAGGATCTTTGCATGAGCACAGATGACTCTTCTTTAGGGTTCTATTATTGTTTGGTACAAAATAAAAATGAGATATATATCTAGCCACATGAGATAGGTCAGTCAAAATAGTTTTTCTAAAACCCTTTTACTCTCTATATAACCAGGACATTTCCTTGGCCCTCTACTAGTGGTATTTACTTCCTTTTTTTAAAGTCCAAGAGCTTTGGATACCTAATAAGAAAGTTCAGAACCAAGGATTTTCCCAAGGCCAACATTAGAGGGTTCGATTTAGAGACTACTTCAAAGGAGATAGAAATTAAGAGATCAGAGTAACTATTCTGGGATAGGTCATCATCTATAGAGGGGACATCTAGTTTTAAGGTTTGTTTTCTCATGCGAGGCATTTAAGAGGCAATTCCCCCCATTTTCTACTAGGAAACATTACTATATCAAGTTTGCATCATTTTTAAACAGAAAATCCCTTAAAAATATGGCAGAAAATATCTTTTGTTCATTTATAGGAATATATACATTTTCTTTTGGTCTGAAGTGTTTAAAGCATTACCATCTACACTTCAGTAACAGTAGTTCCAATTTTCCAAAGAGAAAGAAGAATTATCAAGGGCTAATTCTCAAAGACTCTCAGCCCAACACTAAGAATATATAAGGATCTTTTGGAACATCTGAACCAATTTCATGTCCTATATACTTTCAATATTGTACCAAACACCTAACACTGTTCATACCTACTTGCTTATGACACATTTATATTGAGAGGGATATATGTTTTATTCTTTTCAATAGCTCCAGTACCTGACACTCAGGGATCGCTTATTACTTGGGTGACTGAACAAGTTTTCTAATAAACCCATCTGTAAATCATAAAGAAAGAGTCCTAAGCAGGTTTCTGGTAAATAAACACCTTTACTCATGGCTCATGGATGGGATTTTCTTTGGCATCATGAGAGGGACGCTTTCTTTTTTTTTTTTAATTTCAGGTATACGATTGAGTGATTCAACACTTCCATACAACACCCAATGCTCATCTCAACAAGTGTGCTCCTTAATCCCCATCACCTATTTAACCCATTCCCCACCCATCTCCCCTCTGGTAATTATCAGTTTATTCTCTATAGTTAGGAGTCCCTTTCTCAGTGTGCCTCCCACCCCCACCAAGTCTTGTTCTTTCTTGGACTTTTTCTTCTCATTTTTGGCCTATGCCTTTTTACTACTGACACATCAAATTAAACTGGATCCTGGAAGACCATTCCTGTCACTTTTCTTCTAGGCAAACATTTCCTGTCTATAAGATTGGTCACTGAAAACTCTCCTATTCAGCCTTTCCCTAAAATCTGGGGTGGAAGCCTAAGTTACACCAACAAGAGATATCAAAGGACACCATAAGCACTACCAAACCTTTAAGATGAGGTCCTTGCATTCAAGGTGCTTATAATCCAGTTAATTTTTTGAAAACCTAAGAGACAGTAAGAGATTGTGATTGAACACTAAGACCATCTTTCTTTGGAACACAATTTCCGTCTCAAAAGCTGCCTCATCCCTTCTTCCCTACAGTCCTTTAAAGCAGCTAAGAACCTCCTATAGGAAACATTCCCAATGTGCAGATTCATCTGTCACACATATCCCAGACTATAGCACCTAAGAGACTCCTCCTGAGCAAATTTAGTTGAGTACAGAAGGCCAAAGCTTTGTACAAAGGAATCTGAATTAGAATCCTCATTCTGTCTGCACTAAGTCTGTCACTTTGACAAGTCATTTCTCAGTCTCAGCTTCCTAATCTGTGAAAATTGAAGAATAATGTTTACTATATAAAGTTATGAGACAAGTAAATATTTTCATGTAACCAGAAAAAAGGTTTTTTTAACTATTCATTTTCCCTCATTCTGTGATGTGTTTACTCTGTCACTAGAGAATCTGCATCTTAGTAATGTATGTGTTACACATTTTGGTTCTGTTCTCCCCTAGGTGTTACAATCTTTAAGAAAGGAAACAAAGTCTTAATCTCTGAAGGGCATATGGCCAACTCCATCCACATACACCCTTCTCCCTCATAAAAAAGTTCGAAAGGATGAAAGATTTCTTCTGGTGTTGCTACTGATAAACCTCTAACTTCAGAGAACAAAGTTCATATGCATCACTGTAGATAAAGCTGGAAAAAGAAAAAAAAAATCAGCCCTCACTGTGTCTTTACTTCTAGTAAACAACTTTTTCTCTGAAGAACTATTTTCATCCCACATTCATTTTTATTGCTAAGCAACACCCTGTACCCCCAGTTTTATTTCTGGTTCTGCATTTATTGTCACAGACACCTACAAAGTTACAGCCCACATGCTGGAGTATTTTTAGGTTTCATTTGTGAGCAGTCATATGTGCTATCAAGTATCTCAAGTCACAATAATGATGCTTTGTACTTGTACAGAAATTATGTTAACTAGCAAACATATCATGAACTTTCTCACAAATATTATGACTCCTGAACTACTCCAGGAGTCTTCCTCTGCTGATCTCACTATGAAAGGAATTGGCTCACCTAGGACCACACATTGTAGAAGGCAAGGACCCAAAGACCTATTCCATGATTTCTAGCCCTCATACAACTTTGACCTATTTGACATGTGATGGGCCTCAGTTTACTTATCTGTAAAATGCAGAAATTTGGCTTATTTATGCATCTACAATTTACATGGTGTCATAAGAGAGTGTAACATCAGGACAGGTTTGACCTCCTGTTTTCAGAGTCAATTAAGGAAGAAAACTAACATTGGGCTGATAAGTAACATCCATAACATGAAGAGTGACTATAACTTAGGAGTATTTATGTGCTAGGCGCTGTGCTAAGTACCGTGCTTCCTGTCATAATGAAGTTCAGTTTAGAATGTATTAATATGTGTTTCTGTGCAGTGCTAGAGACTTAGTTAAAACAATGCCTTCTTTATATTTCCTTTGCCTTTATTTTCCTTTTAAAAGTTTAAACTTGATATATTGTAAGACTTATGGTAAACTGCTTGAAGCTATTTTTTTTGTTGTTAAACAAGTCAACTTTAAAAAAAAAACACAACCTACATACAAACTAGGAAAGCTTTAGTTGCATGGATATCTCAGCTTCATGTTATTATTTTCATGCCCTTATCTTATGTTCCATAGAAATTTTGCCTCATGACTCATAGCTTTATTCTACCAACTAATTTTGAAAGTGGAAATAGAATGCTGTCTTTTGTTTTATCAAGACTAATGAATATAAAGATAAAGTCAGGGAGCTGAGAGTATTTAGAAGAATCATTGCAAAAGAAGGAGTAAAGAAGATAAAAAGCTTCTGCACAGCAAACGAAACAGTCAACAAAGAGGCAACCCACAGAATGGGTGAAGATATTTGCAAATGACACTACAGACAAAGCGCTCATTTCCAAGACCTATAAAGAACTTCTCAAACTCAACACCCAGAAAACAAATAATCAAGTCAAAAAATGGGCAGAAGACATGGACACTTCTCCAAAGAAGACATACAAATGGCTAACAGACACATGAAAAAAATGTTCATTAGCCATCAGGGAAATTCAAATCAAAACCACACTGAGATACCACCTTACACCAGTTAGAATGGCGAAAACTGACAAGGCAAGGAACAAATGTTGGAGAGGTTGTAGAGAAAGGGGAACCCTCTTACACTGTTGGTGGGAATGCAAGTTGGTACAGTCTCTTTGGAAAACAGTGTGGAGGTGCCTCATAAAATTAAAAATAGAGCTACCCTATGACCCAGCAATTGTGCTACTGGGTATTTATCCCAAAGACACAGATGTAGTGAAAAGAAGGGCCATATGCACCCCAATGTTCATAGCAGCAGTCTGCAATAGCCAAAGTGTGGAAAGAGCTGAGATGCCCTTCAGCAGATGAATGGATAAAGAAGATGTGGTCCATAAATACAATGGAATATTACTCAGCCATCAGAAAGGATGTATACCCAACTTTGACATCAACATGGATGGGACTGGAGGAGATTATGCTCAGTGAAATAAGTCAAGCAGAGAAAGTCAATTATCATATGGTTTCACTTACTTGTGGAACATAAGGAAGAGCATGGAGGACATTAGGAGAAGGAAGGGAGAAATGAAGGGGGGGGATCGGAGGGAGAGATGAACCATGAGAGACTATGGACTCTGAGAAACAAACTGAGGGTTTTGGTGGGGGGATGGGTCAGCCCAGTGATGGGTATTAAGGAGGGCACGTCCTGCATGGAGCACTGGGTGTTATATGAAAATAAATCGTGGATCACTACATCAAAAACTAATGATGCATTGTATGGTGACTAACATAACATAAAATAAAATAAAACTTAAAAAAATACACACACAAAAATCATAAAAATACCAATAAAACATACCCATTTGTAGTGAAATGGATAACGCAGGTAAAAATGGACTTTTTTTGTTAAAAAAAAAAGGAGTAGAGAATTAAAAGGTACTCTTGACTCAAAGTTTTTTATTTTACCCTTCATCCACATCTTCCTTGGTATCCTAGGATCCCTAAGTACCCAAGTTTTTAAAAGATGCTGCCTAACAAGAATCAATAGTTACTATACCAGAGGCTCAGAACATTATAGGATTTTTAAAAAACATTTATTTGACAGAAATAGAGTACAAGTAGGTAGAGTGGCAGGCAGAGTGAAAGAGAGAAGCAGGCTCTCTGCTGAGGAGGGTGCCTGACTGGGGGGTGGGGGGAGGCGCCTTGATCCCAGAACCCTGGGATCATGACCTGGGCTGAAGGCAGCTGCTTAACCAACTGCACCACTCAGGTGCCCCAAAGATTTCAAAGTCAAAGAGACCTTACAGACCAAGAAGTCATGAGTAATAACCAAAGGAATATTTAACAGGACAGCAGTTGGTGTTTCAGGATATGCCATAGAGTGAGGAATATGGCTTAGAGGGCACACGAGAAGACTACTTCTGGAGTAGCCAGAAAAACAATGAAGTAAAGTCCTGATGAGAGCCAGTCAAAGGAATTAGAAATAATAGCATGAAGCTGAGATATCCATGCAACTAAAGCTTTCCTAGTTTGTATGTAGGTTGTGTTTTTTTTTTTAAGTTGACTTGTTTAACAACAAAAAAAAAGCTTCAAGCAGTTTACCATAAGTCTTACAATATATCAAGTTTAAACTTTTAAAAGGAAAATAAAGGCAAAGGAAATATAAAGAAGGCATTGTTTTAACTAAGTCTCTAGCACTGCACAGAAACACATATTAATACATTCTAAACTGAACTTCATTATGACAGGAAGCACGGTACTTAGCACAGCGCCTAGCACATAAATACTCCTAAGTTATAGTCACTCTTCATGTTATGGATGTTACTTATCAGCCCAATGTTAGTTTTCTTAATTGACTCTGAAAACAGGAGGTCAAACCTGTCCTGATGTTACACTCTCTTCCTTTTTCTACCCATTCCTTCCCTTCCTGTCTCCTTTTTGTCCCTAAATTCTCTAACTTTATGACATAAGTGAAAATGTAATGAGCCTTCAGAGCCTTGGAGTCAGAATCTATACTGTTGGCAGTATAACCAGTTCTTAGCAAAGCTGTGAAATTAGGCACATTTCTCATACTTTTTCCTGGCTTCCCTTTTCTTTTTTTCCCCCAGTGTTATATAGCCCCATCTGTGTTTCTCTTAAACTTCATTCTACACCACAAGTATAATATATGTCCCATACCCTGAAGTGTAAGTACATCTGACTAGTGAGATACTAAAGCCCCTAAGGACGATATTTTTCAAATAGAACAAAGCTTTAAAATAAAGACATTAAGCTCTTAAAGTGGAAATCCAGTTGTCCATGAGTGAAGGTTACAAGAAGTTTGTTTTTCAGAGAAAGATAAGAAATTGTAAATCATTTCTTGTGTAATTATCAATAAAGGCAGAGTACCAATTGAAAGCATATCCCAAATGTAACAGGGACCCTCTGACTGATGGCCTATTGTTAAGAAAAATATCTCTCATTTTCAGAGAATGGAGTCTCCATCTGTGGTAGAAGGGTTAACTACCTACTTAATATACAGCAGCAGTCTTTAAAATGCTTTGGTCCATCTTGGCTATTCACTCTCCTCCTCCAAAATTCTCGAATCCTGCTCCCTGGCTGGGATGAACCAGTACAAATGGTCCCAATATATTTCCAATCCCAATCTAAATGTGCGCGCACGCGCGTGCGCACACACACATACACACACACACATACACACAGGCACTCTCTCACTGCATTCCAGAAGCCCACAAGTAAGTAAAGACATTTTTTCACTGCCTTTCTGAAGCCAATGAGCATGTCCCAACCCCTACACTCACCAACTGCCTAGCTAAAGCCAGCAGGCACACATAATGCACACAAGAAATGCCCCTTGATCACTTGGCCCCTGGTAGGGGGTGGAGGGTGGGAGCCTGGCATTCCTAAGATCCATGGAAAGGCAACTATCAGTTCTTGGCAGGCCACCACTCCAACTTACTGCACAGATAGCAGACTTAAACACAACTCCAGTCTTCCTGTGAAAAAGGCCTATACTTGGCCTGAAGCATCAGCCTGAGGACAGGCTTCAGGTTTCTCACATATCTAAAGGTTAAACAAGCACTCCCAGGGAACAAAGCAGGGAGGTGTCATCCTTGCATACCTCCATGGCCTCAATACAGCTTGACAATATCTCCCAGAAAGGAAGTCTTAAATATTCATCTGGAGCCCTGATTTTTCCAACTGTTGCCTAGGAGTAGCTCTAGATCTCCTGGTCTGAATGCTAGCAGGGATTACAGTTGTGGCCACACAGGAAAGTATGTATTTGTGTAAAGAATGCTGCCTGAGGATCTGGCCTCCTATTAGCCTAAAACTAGTGCTCAATGAGATTCCTCCCCTTGGAAGCAAAACACTGATAGGTCTTGGCACACCCTCAACAATGGGGACATATCAAGAATAAATCAATCTTTGCATTTAGACAGTCACAGTGGTTTTAAGGACAACCAAGACTGAGGACTAGGTTGAATAAGTTGTATCACCTACAGAAGGTTGCTCATTCAAGGCAGAGACATAACTGCTTCACCTAATACACAGATTCTAGCAAAAATGAAGCAACAGAAATATGTTCCAAATGAGAGAATGTGACAAAAACTCAGAAAAAGACCTTAATGGTACAGAGATAAGAAACCTACCTGATACAAGAATTAAACTAATGTTCACAAAGATTAACAAAGAAATCAGGAGAAGAATGGATGAACACACTGAGAACTTGAAAAGTGGCAGAAAATTTAAGTACCATACAGAAGTCACAGAGTTGAATAACTAAACTGGAAAAAAAAAAACAAAAAACATTGGAGGGGCTTAACAGCAGATTGGATCAAACAAAAGAACTGATCAGTGACCTGGAAGACAAAGCAATGAAACTCAGAGCAGCACAAAGAAATAATTTTTTAAAAGAAGGTAACTTAAGGGACCTATGACACAACATCAAGCAGACTAATACTCATGTTATACGGGTTCCAAAGGAGGAGAGAGAGAAGAGAGAAAGGGACAGAAAATTTGTTTGAAGAAAGACTGGCTAAAAAACTCCCCAATGTAGGAAGGAAACAGACATCCAGATCCAAAAAGCCTGGAGAGTTCCAAAAAAGATGAACAACAAGAGACCCACACCAACACACATTATATTTCAAATGTCAAAAGTTAAAATGTCAAAAGTTAAAGATAAAGAGAATCTTAAAAAGCACCAAGAGCACGACAATTTGTTATATGCAAGGGAAATTCCATAATACTATTGGATTTCCCAGAACTTTGCTGTTCAGAAGAGTGGCATGATATACTCAAAGTGCTGAAAGGAAAAAAACTTCCAACCAAGAATACTTTACCCATCAAAGTTGTTATTCAGAACTGAAGGGTTTTCCAAACAAGCAAAAGCTATAGGAGTTCATCACCATTAAACAGGTCTTACCAGAAAAGTTAGAGACTTCTTTAAGTGGGAAATGAAATGGTACTAATTAATGACAAATACCGGAAAGAATCTCTCACAGAGAAAGTTATATACTAAAAATAGTTGAATAATCACTTAAAACTACTATGAAAATTAAAAGACAATAGTAAAACTAAAACTGCATTAGTTAAAAAAAAATACATAAGATAAATAAATGTAAAATGTAGCAAAAACAAAATGTATTATAAGAGCATTGTATGGTAACAAATGATAGTTAAACTTGTGATAAGCATAGCATTATATAGACTTATTCAATCACTATGTTGTACACCTGAAACTAATAACATTGTGTGTCACCTATACTTCAAAAACCAAACAAAATAAAACATAAGGGGAATAGAAGTGTGGAATTTTCTAATGTACTCAAATTTAAGTTGCTATCAACTTAAAATAAGCTGTTATATACACAGGATGATAAATATGAACTTCACAGTAACCTTAAAGCAAAAACTTAAGTTTAGATTTCTTATTTGTGTAGTTACTATAACACTAAATAAAATCAAACCACTGATTAAGAGGGAAAAAAAAGTACAGAGGAAATAAAAACCAGCCAGAAAAAAATTAACAAATGGTAAGGACATACCTGTCAATAATAACTTTAAGTATAAATGGACTATATTCTCCAAAAGACAGATGAATGGATTAAAAAAAACAAAAACACATTTATATGCTGCCTACAGAGCCTCAATTCAGAAGCACATACAGACTGCAAAGTGAAGGGATGGAATATTATATTGCATGCAATTCAAAATCAAGTGCAATCTAGGGTGTCTACACTCCTATCAGACAAAGCAGACTTAAAAACAAAGACTAACAAAAGACAAAGGGGATACTATATAATGATAAAAGTTATCAAGTAAAATTTTTAAATATATAGGCATCCAACATAAGAGTACTAAGATACATAAAGCAAATATTAATCGACCTAAAGGGAGAAATTAACAGTGCAATAGTGGGGGAATTTAACACACCCTATGTCAACACCTTCCTCAAATAAAAGGTATGAGAATCTATGGGATGCAACGAAGGCTATTCTATGAGGGAAGTTTCTAGCAATACAGGCCTACCTCAAAAAATAAGAGGTATCTCAACCTAAATTTACACCTAAAGCAACTATAAAAATAAAGTCCAAAATTAGTAGAAGGAAATAAAAATCAGAGAGGTCAATGAAATAGAGAATAAAAAGGCAATAGAAAAGATCCATGAATAGGTTTTTGACATGGTAAAATTGACAAATTTACCTAGACTTTCCAAGAAAAAACAAGCGCTCAAATAAAATCAAGTGAAATGAGAAATTACAACTGATACCAACAAAAACAAAGGATCATAAGAGACTTCTATGAATAGTTAGGGTAACAAACTAGACAGCCTAGAATAAATGGATCAATTCTTACAAACTAACCATCTTCTAACACTGAATCATGAAAAAATACCAAGTCTGAATAACCTGTTTACTATTAAGGAGATTGAATCTAATCAAAAACCTCCCAAAACAAAAATCCAGGAGCAGACAGATCATTGGTAACTTCTATCAAACATTCAAGGATTTAATACCTATCCTTATCAAACTCTTCTAAATAATTCAAGAGGAGGGAATACCTCCAAACTTTTTATGAGGCCAGTATTACCCTGATACCACAACCATACAAAAACACCACAAAGACAATTACAGGCCAACATCTCTGATTAACATAGATGCAAACCTTCTCAAAATACTGGAAACCAAATTCAACAATACACTAGAAATATCATAAACCAAAATCAAGTGGGGTTTATTCCAGGGATGCAATTATAGTTCAATATCCACAAAAATAGGACATACCTCATTAACAACAAAAAAATTTCATCATCAACAGATGCAGAAAAAGCACCCAACAAAATTTAACATCCACTTACAATAAAAAAAAAAAAAACCTCCAAACAAAGTGAGTATATCAAGGGAGCATACCTCATAGAGGTTAAATTTGACAAACCCACAGTGAACACTATACTTAATGCTGAAAAGTTGAAAGCTTTTCCCCTAAAGTTAACAAGACAAGGATGCCCACTCTAACCACTTTTATTCAACATAGTATTGGAAATCCAAGCCACATCAGTTAACAAAAAAGGAATAAAAGCCACCCAGATTGGAAAGTAGTAATATTCACTTTTTGCAAACAACATACTATATATATATATATATAGATATATATATGGCGAGAGAGAGAGAGAAAGAGATAAGTCAATTATCATATGGTTTCACTTATTTGTGGAACATAAGGAATGGCAGGGAGGACATTAGGAGAAGGAAGGGAACAATGAAGGGGGGAAATCGGAGGGGGAGACGAACCATGAGAGACTATGGACTCTGAGAAACAAACTGAGGGTTCTAGAGGGGAGGAGGGTGGGGGGATGGGTAAGCCCAGTGATGGGTTTTAAGGAAGGCACATATTGCATGGAGCACTGGGTATTATATGAAAACAATGAATCGTGGGATCACTACATCAAAAACTAATGATGTATTGTATGGTGACTAAAAAATAAAATTAAAAAACACATGCAAAAACAAAAACACAAAAAACCAACCACCAAAAACAGTAAAACTCGACCCTTATCTTACACTACACACCACACACATCCACAACCCCCCCACCCACCCAAAGTGAAAAAGAACCACCATATGACCCAGAAATTCCAATACTGGGACATCAATCCAAAGAAAGCAAAAACATCTATTTAAAAGACATATGCACCCCTATGTTCATTGCAGCATTATTTAAAATAGGCAAGATACAGAAATATCCCAAGTGTCTTTTGATGAATAGGTCAAGATGTGGTATATATACAATGGAGTATTAGTCAGCCATTAAAAAGAAAGAAAAGAAAAGAAAAGAAAAGAAAAGAAAAGAAAAGAAAAGAAAGAAAGAAAGAAAGAAAGAAAGAAAGAAAGAAAGAAAGAAAGAAAGAAAGAAAGAAAGAAAGAAAGAAAGAAAGAAAGAAAAAGAAAGAAAGAAAGAAAGAAAGAAAGAAAGAAAGAAAGAAAGAAAGAAAGAAAGAAAGAAAGAAAGAAAGAAGAAAGAAAAAAAATCTTGTCATCTGAGACAATATGGACGGACCTTGATAGTATTATGGTGAGTGAAATAAGTCAAAGACAAGTACTGCATGATTGCATGATTTCACTTGTATGTGGAATCTAAAAAAGTAGACAAAAACAAAACAAAATCCAGACTTTATATAGAGAACAGAGTGTAGTAACCACTTCAGTGTACATAAATGTTGAATCACTATGTTGTATACCTGAATTCAATTAAACCTCAATTAAAAACATTTTAAAGAGTGGAAGAGAAAAGGAGTATCTGTCCCTGCTCTTAAGGTAATAATATTGCCACTGAAGAGAAGGAGGTGAAAGGGACCTAGAACAGGAATTTTCAGTATTAGAACCTTACGAGATATTCAACCCACAAGACAATATGTGTCAATATTTCTATGGCCTCAATTTCATGAATATAAAGTAGTGGCAAACAGTTGGAAGGTAAAAGCAGGACTGCTCTTCTGGGGAAAGCATATATAGCCATACTTGAGCCTATTTTTCCAGGTAGTGTATAGGCCAAAATTCTCTACCTTTTGTCAGTCTAAAGGTGAGCACTGAGTTCCTAAGACTGTGTCTGCACATTCTGGCAACATTTATTCCAGGCTGTTTTTCCAGCAGTGTTGTCACCTTGCCACACAGGTTTTGTCTGGTGTCTTCCTCTTCCAAAGGTGTTCTATGTTTTTGCATGTGCACTTTACCCCCACTGTCATGGATAATAATGAGACTCCTCAGCCCAGTTCTTTTGTTAGGTGTGGAAATAAAAATCTTACCTTTATTTCTTAGTAATAACATCTTCTAGAGTTACTTCCCACTGTTAAGGGCAACAACTTTGGTCTCAGAGTATATTAGGGACCATTGTACATTATTATAATACACAGCTGTGGCTCAATTTGTTTAGACCTATATGTCTGAAAATTTTATCCCCCGAAGTAATATTTAGTTATGCCACTTAACCATAAGTATTCATAATTTACTTTTTCCCTCCACATTTTAGTTTCTCACATTATCTTTTTGGTGCCCGTAGGCCACAAAAAATAATCTTTATTGCAGAAAAAAAAAAAACCTCCTTGCTAACTTAAACCAAATCTGCTACAGCAAACAACTGAATTAAGAGCAATTTAGTAATCACTAACATTGAA
This sequence comes from Eumetopias jubatus, assembly GCF_037043125.1. Classification (NCBI taxonomy): domain Eukaryota; kingdom Metazoa; phylum Chordata; class Mammalia; order Carnivora; family Otariidae; genus Eumetopias; species Eumetopias jubatus. Next base: position 95,838,017 of record NW_028274813.1, read on the forward strand.
ACTAGACAACCTCCAGTATATAGATCAATACCTGTTTAGTTCAGTAGCTATTTCTATTCAATGTCAAAATCATCCAGGATTGGTTTCATTTCCAGTTATGATAGAGAATAAGAAAGAATCTCACTCCTGGGCTAACAAGATGAATGCCGATTCAATTAAAATTTTTCTGTAGGGCTACAATGAGCAGTTAAATCAAGGAAGAAAAAAAAGGAAGACTGATTAAGTGAACTCCAGAGTGAAAATGTATCTTTGTAAGTGAGCTGAGAGCTGTGGCAGCTTCCCTACATTCAGGAAGGTATTTGAAAGCAGGCTGCTGTAGCCTGGCAGACACCATAGAGATCAATACAACATTGGATGGCAGTATGGATTTGAATCTGAGACCCCAGAATGTATTAAGGAATCACTTGATGTGGTAACTCTCCACCCCAGAAGCAGCAGTGGATGAAGAGCTATGGAGCAAATAGAACCCATAATCTTACACATTCTCATAGGGCTTTCATCCTAGGATCATGCCAAATTCAAATAAAAGGTAGGGCAACAAGAGCCGGTATTACAGCCCAATCCCTTCCCAGATGAACCACTGGGAAGCAGTGGTGGTGCAGGAAATTGGGGTTGGACTGAACAGAGATGAATTCAATCTAGTTGAAGCTGCTACCCTCCCAGTTCAGCTGGATCATAGGAAAAATCTAAATGATTAACCCCTTATTCAAACAATTTCATGGAATAAAGGCCCATCTAGAAACAAAACCAAAAAACTAATTCAAAGTCCTCATATTACACATAATATCTAGGATATAAGAAGTTGAGACATGGAAGGAAGTAGGCAAATGTGACCCATAATCAAAGAAAAACGGAGCCAGTAAAAAAACAATGACCTATGTCATTGAAATTAGCAGCAAATGAATCTAAAATCAACTACTATAAAAATGTTAAAGAACTTATAGGAAAAGATAGATATAATACGTGAAAAGAAGTTATTTCAGAAGGGAAAGGTAAACTAAATAGAAATTCTAGAGGTGAGAAAAACAGTATCTGAAATAAATCACTGAATGGTTTAGTAGATTGAACACTGCATGTAAAAAATGTTTTATGGCCAGAAATTACTCCCAATCCAGTAGGCATACACCCCTTTGTGATAGAACTTTGCCACTCTTCTCATACAGAGGTAGAGAAAATTTCTACACCCCTTAAATATAAGTTGGCTTAGCAACTTGCTTTGACTAAGAAAATGCAGCAGCAGTTCTATTAGTCTTTCTTTTAAGGTAGGCCTTAATCTGAGACCTGACCTAAAGAGACTTCAAGCATGTTCACATACTTCAAGAGTGCCATACCATGAAGAAGCCTGGGATGATGTGCCATGTGGACAGAGAGGTACAATGATCTCAGCTCTCCCAGCTGAGGTTAGCTTCTAGCCAACCCACCTGCTGAATTTAGCTGCATGTGTGAACTTAGTTGCATCTTAAAGAATGCACCATCAACTCATACACTTGTGACACATAATGTGCTATTGTTTTAAGCAACTAATTTTTAGGGTGATAGATTGTTTCTCCTTCAGTGTATAAATTATCAGTCAATTTGACTACAGGTCAATGCAGAGAACCCCAAGCTGTATAAGTACAAAAAAAAAAAAAAAAAAAAAAAACCACACCTGGGAACATTATTGTCAAATTGGAAAAAAAAAAAAATCTCACAAGTAACTATAGGATGGAAAAAGACACATTGCATAGAGGGATGCTATAGTGAGAACCAAAGTTAACTTTTCATCAGATAAAATGCAGGTCAGAAAGCAATGGAAAGATATCAAATGGGAAAGCATTCCAGGAAATAAAAATAAGTATGTGTAAATATGCACATACACATACAAATATATGTGTGTATGTGGTATATGTAAACCCACAGAGTATCTTTTAAATGTCAAGTTCATATAATTTCAGTAAAATTCATTCATGCATCCTTTTTATGTATAGAGTGTGATGACTAAGAAGCATATAGACTTGTGTTACCAAGTCCTTCATTCTCCTCTGTACTCACTACTCCTACCCAAGTCCAGCACTGATCTCATTTCTATCCTTATCGTTTGGCCTTTCCAGAAAGTCATATAAATGCAATCTTACAGTACGTAATCTTTTGTGTTCATGTTTTTAGCATAATTCATGCAATATTCATGATTGTTTTTGCATGTATCACTAATTTAACCCTCTCTGTTGTTGTAGAGTATTCATTGAATGGATGAACCACAATTGTTTATTCCCCAGCTGAAAAGAATTTGAGTTGCTTCTAGTTTTTGGCAATTGTGTATCAGGCTGCTATAAACACTTTTCTACCAAGTCCTTCTGGTGCAATGTTTTTGTTCCTCTTGAATACCCAGGAGTAAAATTATTTCCATACATAGTAAATTGATGTTTCATGTTTTAAGAAACTGACAGTTTTCCTAAGTGGTTTTACCATGCTGGATTTCCACCAAAGTCCAAGAGCTCTGAGAATTCCAGGTGCTCCATACCCTCTTGGCCCTTAGGTATGTCACCTTTATCCATTATAATAGAAATGTAGTGATGTCTCATTGTGGTTTTAATTTGCAAGTCCCTGATGACTAAAAGAAACACAAAAGAAACTCAAAAATCCTCTACCGACAGAAAACAAACCACAAACAATCTCTGGCTTGTTCTAGCCCTGATCTCCAATTTCCTAATATGTATCAAAGGATGTTCTTCAGTGCCTTTCAACAAAGAAAGTACTTCATTTTGATGAACCCCAATATTTTATGGTCTATCCTCCTCCCCCCCAAGAACTCTTTGCCTCACTCAGGACCATAAAGATTTTCTTCTGTTTAAGAGATTGTAGGCTTAGGCTTTACATTTAGGTTTGTGATAGATTACTAATTTTTGTACAGGTTTTTTTGTTTGTTTGTTTTTACACATAGCTGTCTAAGTGTTCTGGCACAGTTTATGGAAAAGACTACCCTTTCCTCATGGAGTTACCTTGTCATCTTTGTCAGATTTTTTTTAAAATACTATTTGTGTGCATATTTTTCTGAATTTTCTGTTTTGCCTCAATGAACTGCAAGTCTATCTTTCTCAATACCACACTATCTTGATATCTGCCAAAATAAATCCAACATATTGTGATTATAACACATGTAGAGTGGAATATTTGACAATAGTACTAGGATGGGAAGCTGGGATAAGTAGAATTCTACTTTTACAAAGTTCTCACATTGTGATTTTAGGGTAGACTATATGTTAATAAGTTACATTGTATTCTTTACAGTCACCACTTAGAGACATAGTATTATATTTTTTTTCAAGGCTAAAAAAACCCCCAAAACCCAGAATTGCCCAGGTGACAGAATGATCTCTAACTTGTTCTAAACCTGAATATCCAATTTCCTACTGTGTATCAAAGGCTGTTCTACACATAGAGATTATCCTTTCACCAAGTATTTACTGAGTATCTACTACATTCTAGACATTGTGATAAGCTCAATGGATAAACAAGTGAATAGTCATAGGCCTTGCACTCATGGAGTTCAAACATGAAGATTCTATTCGTGGGTGTTTTCAAATTCTGAGACATACAATTAGAAATCGAACAGAGTGCTATGAGACCTAATGAAGAACTAAGGTAGGGAGTGTCTACTGACAATCCCAGGGTTCACATCACCAACACTGCCCATTTTCCTCTGGGCCAATGAGAAAAATCATACTTCCCTGGTCCCTTAAAATTACTATGTCAGTGCCTTGACCAATGAAATGTAGGTAGAAATGATGCATCATTTCCAGGCAGATGCACTTAAGAACAGGATCACAATCCTCCACATGCTTTCCCCCTACCTCAGTAACAAGAGATCTCAGGTTCAAATTAGCATACTATTCAATGGTGAAGCCTCTTTCAAACTGAATCCTTGAGTGACCAGTAAGAGCCCCCGTGCCAGCTCACATTACACATTAAAAACAAACAAACAAACAAACAAAAACAAAAAAAACCTCTTTAACAAGTCCGTCATATTAGGGTTGTTAGAAAGAAAAAAGTCCAAGGGGCGGAGCAAAATGGTGGAGGAGTAGGAGACCTGGATTTCCTCTGGTCTCAGGAATTCAGCTGGATAGGGATCAAACCATTGATCCTACAAACTCAAGAGGGGATCGAACTCAAGAGGAGATCGAAGAAAAGAATAGCAACAACTCTCTGAACAGAAATCGACCACTTTCTGGAAGGTAGGACGTAGAGAGAAGTGAATCTGAGGTGATATTCGGGAGGATAGATGGCGGGGGAGGGGGCCTCCGTCGGCCGCTTCTGGCAAGTGATAGGGCCGCGGAGCACAAAATCGGAACTTTCAGAACTCGGCTCCACTGAGGGACATTGCTCCAGTGGCTAAGCGGGGGGTGGAACCCTCATGGGACAGTGTAGTCTCAGGACCCTCGGGGTCACAGAAAGACCGGGGGTGCCTGAGTGCGGCAGAGCTCCCAGGTATCGGAGCGGGGAAGCCGGCTGCAGAGACAGAGCTGAGGCTCAGGCTCTCAGCTCAGAGTTGCCATAAACTGTGATCCGTGGCACAGTGGAGCCACTGCTCCTCCAGCAGGGACCCAACAAGCGGCAGATCCGGGGAGACACCCCTTCCTCCCCCGGGAGGTGTGGTGCAGTACTGCACCGCTGGGTTTGGAGACTCCACACAGGGTCCTGTGCCAGAGAGAGAAACGCTCGATCACAGGCCGGGTGAGCAGGGAGTGGGGCTGGACATGGGAGTGATTGAATGCTTTTCTCTGGAGGCGCACTGAGGAGCCGGGCTGTGAGTTCTCGGCTCCTCTGGGCGGAGATTGAGAGGCCACCATTTTCACTCTCGTCCTCCAACGCTGTAAGGAAAGCTTGCAGGGAACAAAAGCTCCCTAGAACAAACCCGAGCAGATTACTTAGCCCGGACCTGGCAAGGGTGGGGCAATTCTGCCTCCAGTAAAGACATTTGGGAACCACGGCAACAGGCCCCTCCCCCAGAAGATCAGCAAGAACAGCCAGCCAAGACCAAGTTTACAGATCAATGAGAACGGGAGAACTCCAGCACTAGGGGAATACTGCACATAGAATTCATGGTTTTACCATGATTCATTAGTCTTTCAAAGTTAATTTTTTTAACTTTTTTTTTGAATTTTTCTTTTTCCCTTTTTCAACCAACATCTTATCAATCCCTTTTTTAAAAAAACATTTTTATTTTTCATTTTTAGAGTCTATTCTATCCCTTCATAGTAGTTACCCTTATTTTTGGCATATATATATATATATAAGTTGTTCCCTAAAATCTTGAGATACATTTTCTTCTAACATATCTAGTGTATGGCTAAATCTCTAAATCTCTAGTGTATGGCTTTGTTCCAATCTCCTGCCTGATCCCATTTTTTTTCCTTCTTTCCTTTTTTTCTAATCTTCTTTATTTTTTCAAACACTTCCTTATCAATTCTTTTTAAAATTTTTTATAATTTTCATCTTTATAGTCATATTCCATCCCTTCATATCAACCCATATTTTGTACATATATAAATCTTTCTTTCTTTAAAATTTTAGGAGGCACTTTCTTCTAATAGACCAAAATACACCCAAAATCTAGTGTGTGGTACTGATCTATACACCAGCCTGATCATATTTGATCATATTCTGGTTTTTTGTTTTGTTTTGTTCTATTTGTTTGTATTTATCTTTTTCTTTCTTTTTTTTCTCTTTTTTCTTTCCCCCTGGTTTCAGGTCTTTTCAGATTTGTTTAGAGTATATTTTCTGGGGACGTTGTTAACCTGTTAGCATTTTGTTCTCTCATCTACTCTCCTCTGGACAAAATGAGAAGATGAAAAAAATCACCTCAACAAAAAGAACAAGAAGTAGTACCATCTGCCAGGGACCTACTCAATACAGACATTAGTGCGATGTTGGACCTAGAGTTCAGAATCATGATTAAAGATACTACCTGGGTTTGAAAAAAGCATGGAAGTTAATAGAGAAACACTTTCTGGAGAAATAAAAGAACTAAAATCTAACCAAGTCGAAATCATAAAGGCTATTACTGAGGTGCAATCAAAAATGGGGGCACTAACTGCTAGGATAAATGAGGCAGAAGAGAGAATCAGTGATATAGAAGACCAAGTGATGGAAAATAAAGAAGCTGAGAAAAAGAGATAAACAACTACTGGATCACGAGGGCAGAATTCGAGAGATAAGCGATACGATAAGACGAAACAACATTAGAATAATTGGGATCCCAGAAGAAGAAGAGAGAGGGGCAGAAGGTATATTGGAGCAAATTATAGCAGAAAACTTCCCTAATTTGGGGAAGGAAACAGGCATCAAAATCCAGGAGGCACAGAGAACCCCTCTCAAAATCAATAAAATAGGTCAACACCCCGACATCTAATAGTAAAACTTACGAGTCTCAGAGACAAAGAGAAAATCTTGAAAGCAGCTCAGGAGAAGAGATATGTAACCTATAATGGTAGAAACATTAGATTGGCAAGACACATATCCACAGAGACCCGGCAGGCCAGAAAGGAATGGCATGATACATTCAGAGCACTAAATGAGGAAAATATGCAGCCAAGAATACTATATCCAGCAAGGCTGTCATTGAAAATAGAAGGAGAGAAATAAAACCAAAACTAAAGGAATTTGCAAACACAAAACTAGCCCTCCAAGAAATACTGAAAGGGGTCCTCTAGGCAAAGAGAGAGCCTGAAGGCAGCATAGACCAGAAAGGAACACAGACAATATACAGTAACAGTCACCTTACAGGCAATACAATGGCACTAAATTCATATCTTTCAATAGTTACCCTGAATGTAAATGGGCTAAATGCCCCAATCAAAAGACACAGACTGTCAGATTGGATTAAAAAAACAAGACCCATTGATATGCTGTCTACAAGAGACTCATGTTAGAAATAAGACACCCCCAGATTGAAAGTGAAGGGGTGGAAAACCATTTACCATGCTAATGGACACCAAAAGAAAGCTAGGGTGGCAATCCTTATATCAGAAAAATATTTTAAACCAAAGACTGTAATAAGAGAGGAAGGACACTATATCCTACTTAAAGGATCTATCCAACAAGAAGATCCAACAATGGTAAATATCTATGCCCCTAACATGGGAGCAGCCAATTATATAAGGCAATTAATAACAAAAGCAAAGAAACACATTGACAACAATACAATAATAGTGGGGGACTTTAACACCCCCCTGACTGAAATGGACAGATCATCTAAGCAAAAAATCAACAAGGAAATAAAGACTTTAAATGACACACTGGACCAAATGGACTTCACAGACATATTCGGAACATTCCATCCCAAAGCAACGGAATACACATTCTTCTCTAGTGCCCATGGAACATTCTCCAGAATAGATCACATCCTAGGTCACAAATCAGGTCTCAACCAGTACCAAAAGACTGGGATCATTCCCTGCATATTTTTAGACCACAATGCTTAGAAACTAGAACTCAATCACAAGAGGAAAGTCGGAAAGAACTCAAATACATGGAGGCTAAAGAGCATCCTACTAAAGAATGAATGGGTCAACCAGGAAACTGAAGAAGAATCAAAAAAATTCATAGAAACCAATGAAAATGAAAACAGAACTGTTCAAAATCTTTGGGATGCAGCAAAGGCAATCCTGAGAGGAAAGTATAGAGCAATACAAGTCTTTCTCAAGAAACAAGAAAGGTCTCAAATACACAACCTAACCCTACACCTAAAGGAGCTAGAGAAAAAACAGCAAATAAAGCCTAAACCCAGCAGGAGAAGAGAAATAATAAAGATCAGAGCAGAAATCAATGAACTAGAAACCAAAAGAACAGATCAACGAAACTAGGAGCTAGTTCTTTGAAAGAATTAACAAGATTGATAAACCCCTGGCCAGACTGATCAAAAAGAGAAATGACCCAAATCAACAAAATTATGAAAGAAAGAGGAGAGATCACAACAAACACCAAAGAAATACAAACAATTATAAGAACATATTATGAGCAACTATATGCTAGCAAATTAGATAACCTGGAAGAAATGGGTGCATTCCTAGAGATGTATCAACTACCAAAATTGAACCAGGAAGAAATAGAAAACCTGAACAGACCTATAACCACTAAGGAAATTGAAGCAGTCATCAAAAATCTCCCAACAAACAAAAGCCCAGGGCCAGATGGCTTCCCAGGGGAATTCTACCAAACATTTAAAGAAGAATACCTATTCTCCTGAAACTATTCCAAAAAATAGAAATGGAAGGAAAACTTCCAAACTCATTTTATGAGGCCACCATTACCTTGATCCCCAAACCAGACAAAGACCCCATCAAAAAGGAGAATTACAGACCAATATCCTTGATGAACATGGATGCAAAAATTCTCACCAAAATACTAGCCAATAGGATCCAACAGTACATTAAAAGGATTATTCACCAGGACCAAGTGGGAGTTATCCCTGGGCTGCAAGGCTGGTTCAACATCCGCAAATCAACGTGATACAATACATTAGCAAAAGAACAAGAATCATATGATCCTCTCAATAGATGCAGAAAAAGCATTTGACAAAGTACAGCATCCTTTCTTGATCAAAACTCTTCAGAGTATAGGGATAGAGGGTACATACCTCAATATCATAAAAACCATCTATGAAAAACCTACAGCGAATATCATTCTCAATGGAGAAAAACTGAGAGCTTTCCCCCTAAGGTCAGGAACATGGCAGGGATGTCCACTATCACCACTGCTATTCAACAGAGTATTAGAAGTCCTAGCCACATAATCAGACAACAAAAAGAAATCAAAGGCATCCAAATCGGCAAGGAGGAAGTCAAACTCTGTTTGCAGATGATATGATACTTTATGTGGAAAACCCAAAAGACTCCACCCCAAAACTGCTAGAACTCATACAGGAATTCAGTCAAGTGGCAGGATATAAAATCAATGCACAGAAATCAGTGTCATTCCTATACGCCAACAAGACAGAAGAGAGAGAAATTAAGGAGTCAATCCCATTTACAATTGCACCCAAAACCATAAGATACCTAGGAATAAATCTAACCAAAGAGGCAAAGGATCCGTACTCAGACAACTATAATACACTCCTGAAAGAAATTGAGGAAGACACAAAGAAATGGAAAAACGTTCCATGCTCATGGATTGGAAGAACAAACATTGTGAAGATGTCAATGCTACCTAGAGCAATCTACACATTCAATGCAATCCCCGTCAAAATACCATCCACTTTTTTCAAAGAAATGGAACAAATAATCCTAAAATTTGTATGGAACCAGAAAAGACCCTGAATAGCCAGAGGAATCTTGAAAAAGAAAAGCAAAGCTGGTGGCATCCCAATTCCGGACTTCCAGCTCTATTACAAAGCTGTCATCATCAAGACAGTATGGTACTGGCACAAAAACAGACACACAGATCAATGGAACAGAAGAGAGAGCCCAGAAATGGACCCTCAACTCTATCATCAACTAATCTTTGACAAAGCAGGAAAGAATGTCCAATGGAAAAAGGATAGTCTCTTCAACAAATGCTGTTGGGAAAATTGGATAGCCACATGCAGAAGAATGAAACTGGAACATTTCCTTATGCCACACACAAAAACAGACTCCAAATGGTTGAAAGACCTAAATGTGAGACAGGAGTCCATCAAAATTCTAAAGGAGAACACAGGCAGCAACCTCTTGGACCTCAGCTGCAGCAAACTCTTCCTAGAAACATCGCCAAAGGCAAGGGAAGCAAGGGCAAAAATGAACTCTTGGGATTTCATCAAGATAAAAAGCTTTTGCACAGCAAAAAGAAAGTCAACAAAACCAAAAGACAGCCGACCGAGTGGGAGAAGATATTTGCAAATGACATATCAGATAAAGGGCTAGTGTCCAAAATCTATAAAGAGCTTATCAAACTCAGCACCCAAAGAACAAATGATCCAATCAAGAAATGGGCAGAAGACATGAACAGACATTTTTCCAAAGAAGACATCCAAATGGCCAACAGACACATGAAAAAGTGCTCAACATCGCTCGGCATCAGGGAAATCCAAATCAAAACCTCCATGAGATGCCACCTCACACCAGTCAGAATGGCTAAAATTAACAAGTCAGGAAACGACAGATGTTGGCAGGGATGCGGAGAATGGGGAACCCTCCTACACTGTTGGTGGGAATGCAAGCTGGTGCAGCCACTCTGGAAAACAGTACAGAGGTTCCTCAAACAGTCGAAAATAGAGCTACCATACGATCCAGCAATCGCACTACTGGGTATTTACCCCAAAGATACAAATGTAGGGATCCAAAGGGGTACGTGCACCCCAATGTTTATAGCAACAATGTCCACAATAGCCAAACTGTGGAAAGAGCCAAGATGTCCATCGACAGATGAAGGGATAAAGAAGATGTGGTGTATATATACACAATGGAATATTATGCAGCCATCAAAAGGAATGAGATCTTGCCATTTGCAATGACGTGCATAGAACTGGAGGGTGTTATGCTGAGTGAAATAAGTGAATCAGACAAAGACATGTATCACATGACCATATCACTGGGTGATATGAGGAATTCTTAATCTCAGGAAACAAACTGAGGGATGCTGGATTGGGGGTGGGGTGGGAGGGATGGGGTTGCTGGGTGATAGACATTGCTGAGGGTATGTGCTATGGTGAGTGCTGTGAATTGTGCAAGACTGTTGAATCACAGACCTGTACCTCTGAAACAAATAATGCAATATATGTTAAGAAAAAAAAAAAAAGAAGAAGATAGCTGGAGGGGAAGAATGAAGGGGGGTAAATCGGAGGGGGAGATGAACCATGAGAGATGATGGACTCTGAAATACAAACAGCGTTCTAGAGGGGAGGGGGGTGGGTGAATGGGTTAGCCTGGTGATGGGTATTAAAGAGGGCACGTTCTGCACGGAGCACTGGGTGTTATGCACAAACAATGAATCATGGAACACTACATCAAAAACTAATGATGTAATGTATGGTGATTAACATAACAATAAAAAATTTAAAGAAAATAAAAGATCATAGTCCAATCTAACTGATACAGGGGGTATAGAAAGACTTAAGCTAAGACCCAGAAGATAAATAGGACATAGGAGCCAAGTCAGAAAGGGGGGGAATTGTTCCAGGAAAAGGAATAGCAAATCCAAAATATTTGTAGTAGTGAAGACAGATTCATTTGAGGAATGGAAAACACCGGGAGCATATGACATAGTGAGCAATGTAAGAAAGGAAGTACTGAGGGATGAGTGTGGAGAAGTCTTTGGGGGCCAGATTATTCAAGGTCTTAAGTGTCTGTCCCTTCTAAATACAGCAGAGTGTACTTGAGATTTTTCTTTAGAGCAGATGTGTTTATACTCTAATTGTATTCCTCTAGACATTGTGGGAAGAATGGATTCGGATTGGTGGACAAAGAGTCAAAGCAACAAGACCCACTCAGACCATTTTTGTAGTCAGCAAGACAGGCCCTGACCTGCAGGAGGTAATCATAGTGGAAATAGTAGGGTGGATTTTGGAGCTGGAATTGGCAAATATGTTAATGTTTACAAGGCAAAGAAGAATAGTGATGGAGAGCAGGGTATCAATAACGGCTACCAAATGACTAGCTCCTGTAGGAGGAGGGAAAGATAAGTTGGTGGGAAAGATGATCAACCAGGTGAAAGAGCTGGTGGGAAAAGTGATCTCTCTGGAACATGTTAGATTTGGGAGACCTACGGGATATCCAAGAAGACACTGTAACAGTATTGGAAATATGAATCTAAAGCTAAGCAGGATGATAAGGTATAAAAATAAATTTAGAAATTCGTATTTTAAGCCAAAAAAAAAAAAAAATCAACGGCTTTAACAGAAAGTGAGAAGAGGGAAACAACCAACAACAACAAAATGCTGATCAATACCAACATTTAGAGGTTTTTAGTGAAAAGGGGGCTGGCGTAGAAAAGATAAGTTAGGAAGAAAACCAGGAGAAGGAATTATCAAAATTCAAAAGACCAATGTTTAAGAAAAATTTCAAGGTCATCTAAGGACTCAAAATTCATGAAGTGTTAAGAAATTTCTTATAAAAAAATAAATTTCTGGTATTATCAAGAGTAGTTAGTGTTTGTAGTAAAATCCCGACCAGACTGACTTAAATGACTAAGAATTAAATAAAGATGGCAATATGGATGGCAATATTGACAACTCTATTAGAGAGGCTGAGTTACGAAGCATAGAGCCACAGACCAGTTTGTTGGGTGGGAGTTGATATGGCTTCAAGGGATGGTTTTTGTTGAGCTTTAACAGGAGATGCATGAGCTTATTCAAAGGCTCATTAGAAGTATTCTAAACAAAACCATTTTCCTCCTTCTCCTTTTCAGCCCAAGCCTTTTCCCCCCACATAAATCAACTAATCAAATTGTTTCCATCCCTAAAATTATCTTGAATCCTGTCATCTCCATTTCCATTTTCTTTGCATTAAAGTTTTCATATCTTTTAACAGAGTTTTTAATATAGCATCTACCCAGAGTTAACAAAATGCAAGGTTAAGTTTACAGTACTCCAGACTGACTAGTTAGCCCATGATTTCTGACCCTCAATTGCCAGAAGTTAAGGTACAACTATAAAGTTAGAAGCATGAGTCCACACAAGACAATAGTCACTTCTGACACCAACTACAAGTTTGGGCGTTTCCTATAATCTTCCTCAGTTTTATAATTCGTTAGAAAACTCCCAGAATTCACTGAAACCTGTTGTACTCATCGTTACATTTATTACAGGAAAAGGAAAACAAGAACCAGCCAAAGTAAGAGAAGGATGGGGCAGAGTCTAGGAGGATACCAAGCCTGGAGCTTTAATTGTCCTCAAGGCAACACCTCACAGCATCAATGTGTGGTAACACACACCAAGTATAACCCAGGAAGCTCACTTCAACTTCAGTGTTGAGAGTTTATATTAGGGCCTCATTACTTCAGTATGATGGTGTACCTGGTTGAACTCAGTCTCCAGCTCTTAAGATTGGCCTGGGATTCCAACTCCAGCCTAAGATCTCTAGTCTACACAGTCTACCCTACTAGGTGTTCCCTCCAAGGATCACATTTTTTCATGTTTCCATGCTTTTATACATGCTGGGCTCTGCCTTTCTGCGTCTTTCACTTACCAACTCATGTCTAAAACTTGAGTTCACTTACCAACTCGTCTAAAACTTATTCATCCTTTGAAACTCTTCTCACCTCCTCTGGAAAAGCTTTTCAGATTCCATTAGTTTTAACTTGCTTCTCTACATCTTCACATGCTACTCTGTTCATACTCCTTTCAACATCAGTAATGTGTTTCTTACACAAGATCTTTACTACAAAACAGTATCTATAGGACCAAGTTCTAACACAAGATTTGGCATATGTTAGGATTTTAATGTTTAAGTGTATGAATGGGTAACTGAGTAAATACATGGTCTAAGTCCAGGACTTTATGAATGGCATTCAAAACTCTTCAAACTTTGCCCCCACTAAAATACTTTTAGTGTCAACTTCTACTATCTTACAAATATACCCTGTGCTATACCCAAATGCATGTCTACCCAATATACTGCATCTCCATGATTCTATAAATTTATTCCAGTCTCACTGTGCATATTCTTTCACTACCCCCATTCCTACTCTTTTCTTCTAAGTTCTGTTTTTGGGACACCCAGGTGGCTCAGTTGGTTAGGCATCTGCCTTAGGCTCAGGTCATGATCCCAGGGTCCTGGGGATCGAGTCCCACAATGGGATCCTTATTTGGCAGGGAGCCTGCTTGTACCTCTGCCTGCCACTCTCCCTGCTTGTGCATGTGCTTGCTCCCTCAGAAATAAATATTTTAAAAAAATAAAAATTTTTCTAAAGCTCAGCCCAAATATCCCTTTATGTGTCCATAGTTCTGCCACTCCTCCAATCTTTACCCTATGAAGTTTGCATAAATTGATTCCAAAATATAAAGGAATGAAACCTCTAAATACAAAAGGCAGGCAATGCTAAAGGAGTTTGTCATAATTTCATTGGTTTTTCACTTGTCTAGAACCTCCTGAAGATAAACCTTATGTCACAGTTCAGAGAACAGAATAGCTCATCATTTCTTCAGCTACACATGGCAGTAAAAGAAAGGTCTGATTACAATAGATCAATAGTTCTCACTTAGTGAAGAGTCATTGGAGAAAAGAAAATTGGAGCCTGGCTCAGAGTTAGCCCCGGGATAGACTACTGGCTCCAGTATTGAGTATTTGACATGTGCAAATATCTCTGGGTCCCAAATTCTCCATCTGGAAGAAAACATCTACCTCATAGAATCAGTGTGAAGACAGAGTCCATGGACTACATAAGTACTCAATGATAGTTCCTCTGTTTCCTTACCTTCCTATTCTACCACTACAAGGCAAACCCAAATTTCTTAACTTCAGAACATGTTTACCCACAAAGTCAACCTCCCAGCCCTTCATGAAAGAAATTAGCACATATATTCTCCCTTAGCTTTGTTATATTTTTAACATTTGCTCAAGTCACAAATTTGCAGATCTTTCCTTTTCTGCCAAAATGAGAAATGCTCCCAATGACATGACTATTGCCCTAGCATTTTAACTTTGTTAACTAGACAAACTAGTGTTTCCATTGTCAACATTGTTTTCCTCCAATAGAAACAAGAGCCATGACAAGTTTTTCTATCAATACCACAATCATTTCTTTCATTCTTCCCACAACTTAGAGGTCTGTTGACACTGTCTGGACAACCAACCAGTCTAACCTCACCCCATGAATTAGGTGAAGTAGGAGATGACTTACAGCCTCCAAGGTGAAATGCCATTGGTCATTCAGAGACTTACTCAAAGAGGCATCTGGAGTCAACAGAAGCCATTTTGATCTCCTAAGTAAACAAAGACTCTAAAGGAAAGCAGTGACCACAGCACTGGTCACTTGATTAGTACCTAATAGTGTTCCTCCACTATCCTCGTTCTGCTTACTTCAAAACCTTTTTACATGAACTAGCCACATGCTATTCTCACAGCCACCATGAGGCAGGGCAAATAGTCTATTTTACATATAAGGAAAATGAAGCACAAGGAAGACATGTGGCTTATCTTAATATCACAAATGGTTATCAAATCCAACAGCATAGCTGAGGTCCCTGACTTCCAGAGTTTAAGTTCATAACATTTTTATAATATTTTTGTACCACCTTACTTCTTCATCCACCCTATCCTCAGATTCAGTTCTAAAACAAACAAACAAAAAAAAACAAACAAAAAAATACAGCTATATAGGTTTTAGCATTCAACCCCCTCACATTTGTAGGTCAAAGAATTAAGATTTGAATTTCCTTTAGGCCTATCAGTCAAATTAATCAGGTCCAGCTAGTGTCTGCTCTTCTCAGATATTGGACGTATTTTACCCAACCTCTGCTATTGTCAGCAGCAATTGTTTCCACCCCAAAACTATTCCTGTGTTTCTATTATTCTATTATTTTGATATTTTATATATTAAAGTAGTAACTTTTTAAATAGTATTTTATATATTATACTAAGTGCAGTATATATTGTACAGAAATAGTACAATAGTAAATAGAAATAGAATAGTACCAAGATACTCATACAGCCAATAAATTGATTAGCATGTGACCTCTAAGAAGTTTAAGATTTTTAACTTTACATTATTTTTCATCATATTGTTTTGAAACCTTGTTGCAGGAAAACAAGGAAAGAACTTTTATGTACAGCTGAGATGGGGGGAAAGGGGGTGTAACAGCACTCTTAAGCTCGGTTCCAGGAGGACAAAAGGTCCCAGGGTAATCTGAGCAGCTCAGGTCTTAATTTCTCCAAAGAGAAATTATAAATGGCCAACATCTATAATTTGAAAATTAGTATGTTAAGAATTTTCATTTTCATTTGTTATTAGATAAATGCAAATCAAAACCACAATAATATAGCACCTTATACCTTCTGCAATGATTATTATTTTTAAAATACAAGTTTTGGTGAGAATATAGAGAAATTGGAACCCTTGTATACTGTTAGGAATGTAAAAAGACATAGTCCCCCACAGTCCCCACTGTCAAAACAGTGAAAGCTCCTTAAAAAAAAAAAAAATCAAAATTGAGCTACTATATAACCCAGTAATCCCATTACTGAGTATATACCAAGAAGAATTGAAAGCAGGATCTTGAAGAGATAACTGCACCTGTACATTCATTGTAGATTACTCACAATAGCCAATACATGCAAACAACCCAAATGTCTATCAACAGGTAGATTAAAGAAAATGTGGTACATACAATAGCTCAGTCTTAACAAAAAGTTAAAAAAATCAAAAAAGGAGGAAATGCTGCCATATGTGACCATATGGATGAACCCGGAGGACATTATGCTAAGTGAAACAAGCTAGTCACAAAGCACAAATATTACATGATTTATATGAGCTATCTAAATTTGTCAAACTCAAATAGTAGAATGATGGTTTTCAAGGGCTAGAGGAAAAAGCAAATGAGTCATCACTGTTCAATAGGCATAAAATTTCAGTTATACATGTTAAATTATAAATATTCACTGTACAACAGCATGCCCAGAGTCAACATTATGTTGTGCACTTAATTGGTTAAGAGGGTAGATTTCACATTATATATTCTTCTCACAGTAAGAAAATGTTTCATAGAGTAAGGGAAAACAGCCCTCTTAATCTGGTTTCCAAGAAGATATTCAAGTTTGGTCCCCTGAGGGACCTTAGCAGCTCAAATTTCAAAGTACTGCATAGACTGGGGATGAGGAACACTCTCCCTTCTCATGTGCAAGACAGAGTGAAGCCCCAGGGTAAACAGAACCATGTTGGAACTCCTAGGTTGGGTAGATTTGAGCACATCAGTAGAGGTCCTTAGAATCAAAAACATCAGCAGTGTCCTGTGAGGACTAGAAGGCACCTCATCACAAGCCCTTTGCATAGCTTGGGGTGGTAGGAGAAATTAGTAAGGGGAAGATGAATGCAGAGCTTGAACCAAAAAAGAATTGAGAGCTGTGCTTATGAGCATATGTTGTGCCCTTAAGGACTACCAGAAATATTGGTTTTTAAGAACTAAGGAGCTAAAATATAGTGTAGGTAGATGAACCACTAGCTTAGGCAAAGGTGACATTTCCTGTCCAAAGACTGGCAGGACATGGAAAAAAAATCACAACAGAATATTTTAAGAAAATTAAAGTTAGAGTCTTAGCAAAGTATATCCTAGGAATTTTTATGTATTAGACAAAGGAAGATTAACAGCTTTAGGACTTATCCTGTGTCCTTCAAGTGGCCTGAAATAATTTTGGAAAACAAAGGACTTTTTTTAATCAATGACTTTAAAAATATTGTCTTTCAGTGTTCAACATTGCTAGTGAAGAAAATGATCACTGTGATTAAGGAATTTTAATAGAGCTTCTACCTTTTGTTCCTTCAAGTACTTTTTCAAAAAAAATATTGTGAAATAAAGCATCCCCCTTCTCAGCTCCTTCTACTGGTATAACAATTCAGATAGACTCAACTGTTTTTAAAAGCTATACTCTTGGGATATCTGGGTGGCTTAGTCAGTTAAGCAGCCAGCTCTTGATTTAAGGTCAGGTCATGATCTCTGGATCCGAGGATCTAGCCCCATGGCAGGCTCTGCACTCAGTGGGAAGTCTGTTTCAGGATTCTCTCTCCCACTGCCCCTCCCCCCACTCGCTCATGCTCTGAAATAGATGAATCTTTAAAATAAGTCAATAAATAAAATCTATACTCTTAATGGAAATACATACATCTATCAATGATTATTCACACATATCTATATGTAAAGAAAACATTCACTATATCAGGTCTATTTGTAATAAGCAGATAAGGTAATGACACAATTCTAGATTTTTTAAGATGTTATTTATCTGAGAGAGAGACACAGTGAGAGACGGAACACAAGCAGGGGGAGGGGGAGAGGAGAAGCAGGCTTCCCACTGAGCAGGGAGCCCGACGCAGGGCTCCATCCCAGGACCCCGGGATCACAACCTGAGCCAAAGTCAGATGCCTAATAACTGAGCCACCCAGGTGCCCCCAATTCTAGTTAACATTTGGCATGTTAGTCATAAAACCTCACACTGGTTCAGTTATAAATGGAATTATGTTCTCACCCCCCTGCAAAAAAATCACAAATTAGGTTGAAGTTCTAACCCCTGGTACCTTCGAATGTGTTCTTATTTGGACATAGAGTCACTGTAGATATAATTAAGATAAGATTGTATTAGAGCAGTATGGTTCTATTTTCTAGTCTGACTAGTATCCTCATAACATGGCCATGTGAAGACAGACACACAGGGCAAATGGCATGTGACAGTAAAGGCAGAGATCGGAGTCATACACCTACAAACCAAGGAATGCTAAAGATTGCCAACAAACCACCAGAAGCCAAGAAAATTCAAGGTTTCAGAGAAACATGGAACTGAACATCTTACTTCTGGACTTGTGGACTCTACAACTATAGGACAGTAACTTTCTGCTGTGTTAGGTTACAGTTTGTAGCACTTTGGTAGGCAAACCTAAGAAGCTAATACAGGTGATAATCAGGCCACTGGTTACAATCTTTATGTTCACTGCACCCCTTACACCATCCGGTTCTATCCCCACACCTGAAGTTCTTGAGAAGCAACCTGACAAAGAGTGTTCCCAACTCAATCCATCCAGTCAACAGGAAATCCATGTCCCTTGCCCTGTAACTCCACAAGTGCTTTCCATTTGAGTACATACAAATGGTTCTTTACCGCATTGATGGGGTTGGCTATCAACTTGTTCAGACTAAGGGGTGCCTTGGTGACTCAATTGAGTGACTGACTCTTGGTTGGGCTCAAGTCATGATATCAGGGTCATGAGATTAAGCCCCACATCAGGGACCGTGCTCAGCACAGAGTGTTCATGAGATTCTGGGGTGCCTGGGTGGTGAAGTAGGTTGAGCATCTGACTTTTGGTTTTTGACTCAAGTTGTATTCTCACTGTCGTGGGATTGAGCCCCACATTGGCTCAGTGCAGAGTCTGCTTGAGATTCTCTCTCCCTCTCCCTCTCCCTCTCCTGCTTATGCACTCTCTGAAATAAACTTTAAAAAGTAACTTGTTCAGACTAGCCAGGTGAAGACAGAAGAGACAGTGTGACAGTTTCAAGCTGAGGCCTTAAGGAGAATTGGCAAGTCTCCTGCACTCTTCTTGAAGCATCTGTAATCTATCATGAGAAAAATGTCTCAGTTGCTGGTCCCAAAATAAAGATAAGCATAAAGTATCTGAACCCAAATTGTCCCTATCAAGGGCGGCCAAGCCAAGCCAAGCCCAAGAGAGGTATAATAGAAAGACCTACAAACTTCTAAGTGAGAAATCTTCATTTTGGTAAGCTACTGTGTTTTGGGGCTTGTTATTAGGCATTATTATAAATAGCCAATTGGGACATTAACATAATCAGTTCTTTTATTCCTTGTTTTAGCTTCTGCTCCACATTCCTATATGGTTTCCTGAACTCTAGGCTGAAATCTTCAAGTATTCTTGTGCATAATTTCCCCCTAAATCCTAAAAGAAACCCTGCTTTGAATAGTCTTAATGAAGTCTATTAGTGAAAGGTACCCTCTACTAAAGAATAAACATACCTGTAACATTAGGACAAGTCATTTTAACCATTCCTCAAGGAAAACCTCACCCTCAAATAGAACAGATACAAGGTATTTACATTTCACCATTTCCTTCTTGAACATCTAGTGCTCTTCCCTATGACAAGACAGTTAAGCATTACACACACAAACACTAGGAAAATGGATTTTTTTCCCCTTATTTCATCTTTTGTCTTTGCTAATACACTCTAACACTTCAAGCCAGTGGGAACCACATGGCAATGGCAGTTAGGAGGAAAAATTATACATCAAGCTATTCCCCACATATTAACCCAAAAGGAGATGGCATGGTATGGTAACTTCTGACTGATAGACCAAGTTCTAAATTGGTATCTCGCATCTGGTACACAGATATACCTGCAGAATATCCTTTTGATAACCTAACAAAGTAAGTCAACTAAGGTGACTTGGAAAAAAGTGCCAAGTTCAGCAGGGCAGGGAGGAAGGAACTTCATCCTTCAACTCCAGGATGAAGTTCATTCTCATTAGAAGTCAATCCAGTTCAATTTAACTTCTGTGGGACACTAAAACACAAGTTCTTCACAGGAATATTTCAAGTAGAAATCACCCACAGTTCTTAAGAACTTTCCTTCCTCAGGAATGAATTGGTAAACGGTTAAGTTCCCCCCCCCCCAAATAACTGTCAGCATAGTTACTCTAAGCTGGAGTGGGGGGAAATGTCAAGTAAGTGTCACAGGACAAGAACATTCTGGAAATGAAACAAAACACAGGATTCCTACAGGAGAGTCTGCACCTGTGCTAAGAATAAGGGGCGTGGGGGCAGTTCATCAGAATGGCCAACAGTAGCCAATGAAAGTCACAGGCTGGAAGAAAAGGTAGTGCCCATCACACTGAGCAGAGCTCAAAATGTGTTTCCTCCCTTATGCTGACTGGGAATGTTCATTCCATTTGCTCAGCTTATAGTATGTGATTGCTTTCACATAAATGCACATAAATTACATCATCATTTGGTCCTCACAAAAAAACCTTAGGAGGTAGGAATGAGTACAGTATTTGTTATCTAAGGGTTGTGCTACAATTAATTACCACAAACTGGGAGACCTAAAAACAAATTTATTCTCACACATCTGGAGGCCATAAATATGAATTTAAAGTGTTGGCAGGGTTATGCTCTCTCTAAAGCCTCTAGGAGAGGCTCTTTCCTTGCCTCCCCCAGCATCTAGTAGCCAGATGTTACTTGGCTTGTGGTTGCAGCATTCCAACCTCTGCCTCACTCTTCATAGTACTATGTTCTCCTTGTGTGTCTGTATTCACAGGGCATTTTCTTCTTTTAAGAGTACCAGTCATGTTGGATTAGAGCTTCCCATAATGACCTCTTAACTTGATTTCATCTACAAAGACTCCATTTCCAAACCAGGTCACTTTCATAGGTAACTGTGGTTAGAACTTCAACTTAGGGGGTGAACACAATTCAACCCCTAACAGTTGCCCCCATTTTACAGGGTAAAAATATGAATTTTACAGATGTCAACTCATCTAAATTTAGACGATCAGCCATTAGCTAAACTAGTACTTCAACCAGATCTGACTTCTTATGCTGAGCTTCTTCTACCATATGACAAAGCCCTTCTACCAGTCCTACACAGACCTACTTCCATAGCATTGCCACTGCAGCTTTAAGAGCCCCTTAAAGGTTTAATCTAGAGGAAGTGGGTTAAGAATACAATACCCAGAAAGGGCTGATGAACAGAACCCAGTGGTCATATGCTTAGAAATGGCTTTGAAATTTTTTGTCCAGATGGCCAGGTACTTAGAGTGACTTTAGGGCAACTCACAGATCCTACACAGTCAATGCCAGAATGCCCAGGATTCAAGAGTCTTTACTTTGGATCTTTAAGTGTTTTATTTGAATATAAATATCCTGGGTTATTTAGCTTAATCAAGTTTATTTTGTACTTGTTACTTTAAGGGTCCTTTTATATATGACTAGCTTTGTTCATTTACTTACAGAGACATTATAGGCTATATGGATAAATGGATGGTTAAATTATGCCAGGCACTTACTAGGAATACAAAAATTTAAGTGTGGATAAGGAATATGGTGGAGTAGGAAGACCCTAAACTCACTTCATCCCACAGATACAACTAGATAACACAATGTAAATAACCTGGAAAACAACCCAAAGACTGGCAGAATGAACTCCACAACTAAAGATAAAGAGGCCACATCTTAGAAGATACAAGGCGCAGAGACACAGTGAAGACCTAAACAGACCATGGGCCATCCACAGGAGAGAAGCAGGGAGCAGCTGGTGTGAAGATAGGAGACAAACAGACCCTCACACCAGGGAGATGGGTCCCCCTAATATTTGGCTTTGAAAATTAAAGGGGCTGAATTTCATGAGTTCTTAAGGACCATCAGACTTCAAGCCTAGAACTTTAAAAATCATCAACACTGGCACATGTATTCTGGATTTGCAGTGCATTTATCTCTTATCACCCCTTTTCTCTTTACTCTTACCTTTGATTCCAGAAACGTTTTTAAAATAATGGATGGCAGTTAATAAACAGCATGGCAGGCAGGGAAAAGTTAACAGTGGTAAGCTCATTTTGATAGACTATGCTGTCTTCAGATAATTTACCAGGGTAGAGTACTGACATACACAGCCCCACAAAAAGGGCTTATCCCTGATCTTAAACCAAAATCATTCTTGAGAGTTTCCATTATTCATAAGGCATGATCCATGAAACCTGCAGGAGGCTGTCCCGTGGTGATGCCCCTGAGCTGGTGGCTCTCCGGTTCAGGAGTTAGAAACAAGCCAACATCTCTATTTGTGCACTTGAGGAGACCGCCAACTTTCAGAGAAAGAACTTCACTCTGGAGTCCGGCATGGTGTAACAGAGTTTCCTGCCTTTATTACCAAGCATTCCCCCCTGGCCCCTTCCATGCTCTCCCTGATGAGTTCTGAGACCCTGCTCTTGCAACTGCTTTGAGCTTCATCACATTGAATATATTTCATCACTCTTCTGTCTTGCTTCTGCTGTAAACCCTTTGATGGTAGGATGTGGCTTTGTGTGTCCTTCGCCTACTGGAGTAACTGCCACGTGAAGTCGGTTCATTACAATTAAATGACCAACTGAATGAATGAAGATCCAAAAGGAAAAAATAAAAATAGGAATCATCAAGCTCAGTTCTGGGAGAGCCTTGGAGGGTGATAAGAAGCCAAATCATCACTCTGAAAGAACACAATGAACAGCCTGTGGACATACACAGCATAGCAGCAGCCGTTTGGAAAAACACCTGGGGCACATAGGAGGAAGACTTGTTCACTAATCTCAGGGTAGCGTCTTGAGGAACAGATTCCCTGAGGGACTTCTCCAGGAATAAAGAAGTAGGTAGATGCCACTTTCGTCCCCCACTCCCCAGTATAAACACACATCCCCCTGCAGGAACCAGAAGAGTAGGGAAATTTACTAACTTGCTTACACCAAGGCCTGCCCCTCCAAGGGCCTTGACAGATATACCTTTTCCAGTCATGCTTGCCTCAGTTCCCACACTATGGGTCCCCTCTCCCGGAGAAATTGCACAAACCTTACCAATACCACATCTCCCAACCCATGTGCTTTGTGAGGCCTTGGCCATGGCAGCCCTCTCCAAGGGAAGACCTGCACACACCTTGTTAAAACTGCGTGCCTCTCCCCGGTCAGCCTAGTTCTGGTGTTCCCTCTCATAGGCACACAAACTTTGTGGGTACTGCACAGCCAGCCCCCACCAATTTGCTCTTGGCTGGATCCCATTCCAACCGGGGCCACAAGCCTGGCAGTATGCAGGCAGCCCTGACAGGGGCAAACACCACTCCAAGGTCACTCCTGGCCTGGGGTGAGGGGAAGGTAACTATACACACCAAAGAGAGGCCCCAACAGTGGGTTAGAGAAAGAGAAGGGGTCTGACTGCCAGGCCCCAACCACCAACAAAAGCTTCTCAAGGGACAACATAGGGAAAGCGCCCTACAGTTTGGTACTATTGCACCTCTGGCAAATGCACGGTCGGACTAAACTCAAGCCCAAAGTGACCCCAGTGTGGCCTACTGACATGACAGGGGCCAAACACTACCCTAAAACAGGCAGAGAGCCACAGCACAGGATTGGACTGAAAGAAAAAAAAAAGCAGCCCAGAAACAACAGGTCGAAGGAAACACATAGGAGACACCCCACAAGGCCAGGTTCTGGTGAACAGGTGACACTGCAGTGCAGGACTTCTTCATAAGGCCATTGCTTTCAGGACCAGGAGACAGTTTCCTAGCACACAGAAACAGACACAGAGTTAGACAGAATGAGGAGATAGGAGTATGTCCCAAATCAAAGAACAGGACAAAACCACAGCAAAAGACTTAAGCAAAACAGAGACAAGGAATGTGCCTGAGATAGGATTTAAAGTAAAGGTCTGAAACATACTCACTGGACTGAGGAGTGGGGGAACATCAGTGAGACCTTAAAAAGATCAAGAACCAGTAAGATGAAGAACACAGTAAGTGAAATTAAAAATACACTAGATCAAATAGGCTAGAGGAAGGAGAGCAATGAAACATGGAAGAGAGAGTATTGGAAAGTAATCCAGTTGAGCAGGAGAGGGAAAGAAGGAGGGAGACAGAGAGAAAGAAACACCAAATGAGAATACTTTAGGGAACTCAGCAACTCCATCAATTGTAATTTACATTATAGGGATCCCAGAACAGAAGAAGAGAAAGGGGCAGAAAATTTGAAGAAATAATACCTGAAAACTTCTGGGTATCTGTTTTCTTCCCCAGATTTCAGATCTAGGAAGCACAGAGATCCCCCAAGGGGGAGGGAAGAAAAAAAAAAACCTCAAGGAGGTGCACACCAAGACATAGTAACTAAAAATGGCACAAAGTAGTGGTAAGGAGAGAATTTTAAAAGAAAAGAAAATAGCTACATACAAGGGAAACCCCATAAAACAGTTTTTCAGCAGAAACTTTGCAGGCCAGAGCAAAGTGGCATATTATCTTTGAAGTGCCGAATGGTAAACATCTGCAGCCAAAATATTCCATCCAGCAAGGCTATCATTCAGAATAGAAGGAGAGAGGGTTTCCAGACAAAAGCTAAAGGAGTTCACAAACACTAAACCAGCCCTTCAAGAAAGGTTAAAAGGGATTCTTTGAGTGGAAAGGAAAGACTGTAAGTAAGAAAAGTAGGAAGCACAAAAGCGGTAAAATTAAGTCTATCTTAAAAAAAGAAAAAAAAATCAGTCGAGGGTTTCACAAAATAAAAGAATTTGAAATAGGACACCATATGCCTAAAACATGGGTGAGAGAGGAGTAAAAAATGGGTTCAAACTTAAGCAACCATTACTTAATATATGGACTGCTATATGTAAAAGATGTTATATACAAACTTAATGGTAACCACAATCAAAAGCCAGTAATAGATACGCGAAGAATAAAGAAAGGAATCCACGTATATCACTAACAAAAGCCAGCAAACCATCAAAAAGAACAAAAGACCAGAGAACTACAAAAACTACAAAACAAACAAAATGTCAATAAACACATACCTATCAATAATTGCTTTGAATATAAATGGACTGAATGCTCTAATCAAGGACATGGGATAAAGGAATGGTTTTAAAAAAAGCAAGACCCATCTATATGCTGCCTACAAGAGACTTTCAGACCTAAAAAAACCTGCAGATTGAAAGCAAGGGGATGGACATTTATCATGCAAATGGTTGTCAAAAGAAAGCCAAGGTTGCACTATTTATTTTTATTGGATAATATACACTTTAGAATAAGGACTCAAACATAGGAATACACTATATAAGAGACAATACAACAAGATGTAACAATTTTGAGTATTTATGCACCCAATATGGGAGCACCCAAATACAGAAAGCAGTTAATAACAGGAATTAAATCAATAGTAATACATTAATAGTAGGGGACTTTACCAACCCACTTACATCAGTGGACAGCTCATTCAAATAGGGGGAAAAAAAAATCAAGGAAATGGTGGCTTTGGACACACTAGACCAGATGGATTTAACAGGTATATTCAGAACATTTCGTCCTAGAATAACAGAATACACATTCTTTTCAAGTACACTTGGAACATTCTCTAGAAGAGATCACTTATTATGTAACACCACAAGTCTCAGCAAATTCAAAAAGATTGAGGTCATTCCATGCATCTTTTCTGACCACAACACTATGAAACTAGCAGTCAAACATAAGACAAAAATCTGGACAGACCACAAATACATGGTAGTTAAATAACATGCTACTAAATGATGACTGGGTCAACCAAAATGGATACACACACACACAAACACACACACACACACACACAAAGTGAAAACAAAAACAATGTTTCAAAAATCTTTGGAATGCAGCAAAAACTGTTCTAAGATGAAAGCAAAGCTTATAGCAATACAGGCCTACCTAAAGAAGAAAAATTTTTTTAAAGATTTATTTGAGAGAACGAGAAAGAGAGAGAGTACATGAGAGGGGGGAGGGTTAGAGGGAGAAGCAGGCTCCTCGCTGAGCAGGGAGCCTGATGCAGGACTCGATCCCGGGACTCCAGGATCATGACCTGAGCCGAAGGCAGTTGCTTAACCAACTGAGCCACCCAGGCGCCCCAAGAAGAAAAATTTTAAATGAATTACCTAAGCTTACATCTAAAGGAACTAGAAAAAGAACAAAACTCAAACCCAGAAGAAAGGAAATAAGATTAGAACAAAAATAAATGCCATAGAAACTAAGTTACAGATCACTGAAACCAGGAGCTGGTTCTTTGAAAAGAACAAAATTGATAAACCTTTAGCCAGAGTCATAAAAAGAAGGGGCGGGGTGGAGAAAGGGACTCAATCACAAACCAAAGAGAAGTAACAATCAATACAAATAATTATAGGAGTATTATGAAAACCTACATGCCAACAAATTAGACAACCTAGAAGAAATGATAATTTCCTAGAAATATATAACCTCCCAAAACTCTGGCAAAAATAGAAAATTTGAACAGACCAATTACCAGCAATGAAATTGAATCAAGTAATCAAAAAACTCCCAGTAGTCCAAGACCAGACTGCCTCACAGGTGAATTCTAACATTTGAATAGTTAATACTTATTACTCTCAAACTTTTCCAAAAGACAGAAGGAAAACTTCCAAATGCCTTCTGAGGCCAGCATTACCCTGATACCAAAATTAGATAAACATACAAAAAGAACTATAGACCAATCTCTGATAAACAGATGCAAAAATCCTAAATAAAATATGAGCAAACCAAATCCAACAATACATTTAAAAAAAAAAAAATCGTTCACCATGATCAAGTGGATTTATCCCCAGCATGTAAAGGTGGTTCAGTATTTGCAAATCAACATGATAGATCACATCAATAAGGATAAAAACCATATAATCTTTTCCATATAGGCAGGAAAAAAACGTTTGATAAAGTACACCATCCATTCATAATAAAAACTCTCAACAAAGTAGGTCTAGAGGGAATATATCTCAACATAATAAAAGCCTTATATGAAAAACCCACAGTTAACATTCTATTCAATGGGGACAAACAAAGATTTTCTTCTTTTTCTCCTAAGGTCAGGAATAAGACAAGGATGTCTACTCTCACCACTTTTATTCAACATACTACTGTCCTAGTCACAGCAACCTGACAAGCAATAAAAGGCATTCAAACTGGCAAGGTATAAGTAACACTATTTACTGATGACCTGATGCTACACATAGAAAACCCAAAGATTCCACCAAAAAATTACTAGAATGGATAACTGAATTCAGTAAAGTCCCAGGATACAAAAATCAGTGTACAGAAATTCATTGCATTTTTATTTACAATTAATGAAGCAACAGAAAGCAGTCCCATTTATCATTGCACTAAAAATAAAATACATAGGAATAATCCTAAACAAGGAGGTGAAAGACCTGTACTCCAAAAACTATAGAACACTGATAAATTAAATATGACACCAATAAGTGGAAAGACATTCCATGCTCAACCAGAAAAACAAATAATGCTAAAGCGTCCATACTCTGCATAGCTATCTACACATTTAATGCAATCCCTATCAAAATACCAACAGCATTTTTCACAGAACTAGGGTAAGTAATCCTAAATTTGGATGGAACCGTAATAGACCTTGAATAGCCAAAGCAATCTTGAAAAAGAAAAAACTGGAGGTATCAACTCCAGGCCTCAAGTTCTATTACAAAGCTACAGTAATCCAAACAGTATGGTACTGGCACAAACTGATACATAGATTGGAGAATAGAAAGCCCAGAAATAAAGCCAAAATTATATGGTCAATTAATCTTTAACAATGGAGGAAAGAATATCCAGCAGGAAAAAGCCTCTTCAACAAATGGTCTTGCGAATACTGGAAAGCCACATGCAAAATAATGAAACTGGATCACTTTCTGACACCATACACAATAATATACTCAAAACGAATATAAGACCTAAATGTGAGACCTGAAACCATAGACATCCTAGAAGAGAGCTCAGGCAGTAATTTCTCTGACATTGGTCATAGCAACATTTTTCTAGATTGTTTCCCTTATCTGACGAGACTGAATAAGAAGTTAAATATTGAGACTACCTCAAAATAAAAAGCTTCTGCACAGCAAAGGAAGCAACCAACAAAACTAGAAGACAACATATTAAATGGGAGAAGATATTTCAGGTGAAGTATCTGATAAAGGGCTGGTATCCAAAATACAGGAAGAACTTACACAATTCAACACTTTAAAACACACACACACACACACACATACACACAAACCCACAAATAATGCAATTTAAAAATGGGCAGAAGACCTACAGATGGCCAACAGACATATGAAAAGATGCTCATCATCAAGGAAATGCAAATCAAAATCACAATGAGTTATCACCTCACATCTGTCAGAATGGCTAAAATCAAAACCACAAGAAACAAGTGTTGGTGAGGATATGGAGAAAAAGGAACACTCTTGCACCACTGGTGGGAATGCAAACTAGTGCAGCCACTGTGGAAGACAATATGGAGGTTTTTCAAAAAATTAGAAATAAGACTACCCTACAATCCAATAATCCTACTATTTACCCAATTTAAAACAACAACAACAACAACATTCATTTGAAGGGGTATATGCATCCCCATGTTTATAGAGGCATTATTTACAAGAGCCAAATTATGGAAGCAACTCAAGTGTCCATCGATAGATGATCAGATAAAGAATGTTTGGGGGACACACACACACACACACACACACACACACACACACACACGAATATTTCTCAGCCATAAAATGAGCTCTTGCCATTTGCAACAACATGGATGAGGTTAGAGAGTATAATGCTATGTGTAATAAGTCTGAGAAAGACAAATACCATGTGATTTCACTCATTTGTGGAATTTAACAAAACAATTGAACTAAGAAAAATAGACAAACCAAGAAGCAGACTCTGAACTTTAGAGAACAGATGGCTACCACAAGGGGGGGGCGGTGAAGAATGGGCCAAAGAGGTGAAGGGCTAAGAGTACATTGCTCTTGATGAGCACTGAATATAGAGCTGTTGAATCCATGTGTTGTATACCTGAAACTAATATAACACTGTTAAATACACTGGAATTGCATTTTTTATTTAAAAATGAAACTGTGGTTTGAGTTTTTATTAGGATAATCCATAGAGAAAGTAAGACTTAATTTTTCAATGTAAGAAAATGCTTTAGTTCCCAAATTGTTCCTTTAGTTCCCAAATTGTTTTCCTTCAGAATTATCTGGAAAGTTTTAACTAAAATTTTTTAACTGTTAAATGACATTCATTTGTAAAATTACAAGGTTAAAATTTATTTTCTGGAAAGTAATTTTAAAATGTTCTATCCATGTTGTTGCAAATGGCAAAATTTCATTTTTGGGGGCTGATTAATATTCCATTGCATATATATACACACACACTGCATCTTTATCCATTCAACTGTCGATGGACATCTGGGCTCTTTCCGTATTTTGGGGTGGAATTAGAGGGTATTATGCCAGGCAAAATAAGTCAGAAAGACAAATAGCGTATGATTTTCGTATGTGGAGTTTAAAGAAACAAAACAGATGAACATAGGGAAAGGAAGAAAAAATAAAGTAAGAAAAACAGTCAACCCATAAGATATTCTTAACTACAGGAAATAAACAGGGTTGCTAGAGAGGAGGTAGGAGGGGGGATGGGATAATTGGGTGATGGACATTAAGGAGGGAATTTGATGTACTGAGCACTGGGTGTTATATGCAACTGATTATTCACTAAATTCTACCCCTGAAACTAATAAACTATGTTAACTAAATTGAATTTTAAACAATTTAATTAAAGAAAGCTAAAATGTATAAATCTTATTCTCATGAAAATGTGAGTGGGCATAAGTTTTTGCATATAGCTTAATGAGCATACCCCAAGGGTGTTCCAAAGATACCAGTTTAAGAATCCAACAAAACTTGGGCAGGGGGTTAATGGGACTAATGATACAACACACCTACAGCTGTACTGGAAAAAAAAAAAGTCTCACAACACCAAATGGCAACAAGGATATGGAAAAACTAATCCTCATACACTTTGGGAAACTATTTGGCCGTTTCTTAATAAGTTAAACAAGCATCTGTACTGGGACCCAGCAATTTTACTCCAAGGTATTTGCCCAAAAGAAGTGAAAACATGTGTCTATACAAAGTCTTGTTTAAGACTATCCTTAGCCTTACTCTTAACAGCTGAAAACTAGAAACAATGCAAATGACCAACAGGAATATAAGTAAATTGTGGCATATTTATACAATGGAAGCCTGTACAGAACATAGTAAGATAATGTGCTACTTATATCCACAATATATGGCTAAATTTCAAAAACAGTATGCTGAATGAAAAAAGCCAAACACAAGTATGAAGTTCCAGAACAGGCAAAAACATACTTCAGTAGAAATCAGAACAATGGCTGCTTCTGAAGGATGTGATCTTCTAGAAGGGGACACGTGGGATCTTTCTGGGATACTGGAAATGTTCTACATCTTAAGTATGGATTACACAGGTGTATGCATTAGTCAAAATTGGTTGAACTGTATACTTAAGATCTGTGTTTTGTTTTATTTAAAATATACCTTAAACTCTTTTATAGAAAAATAATCAATATTCTACAAAATAACCCATTTGTCCAAAATTTAAGTGATTTTTACAAAAAGATAAAACTAGAATTAAACAAATGTACAGCTCTAGTTAAACATAATGAATTGAACACACATGTATCAATGTTGACTCTGAATCCCCACTGAAGTGACTATAGAATAAAATGTATTATCTACGTGGACAAATAGAGAACAGTCTCAACTGTCAACAAAAGTTTCAAACACTAAGAACTAGATAGTTCAATAGTACTTAATTAGCTGAACAGGGTAAAATGACTTCGGGAAGACAAACATAAGCAAGCCACACTTACATTCCAGAACCCTAGATACCTTCTGGAACTGGATACACCAAATCCCTCTTAAAGATGTAAGGACTGGAACAGGCTTACACAGTTGACAGATTTATCTGAGTATATCAAAACTGTAATGCATATAACTTCAATTCAGCAATACCACATACAGTATTTTCCTAGATGTATACTCACATGTACAGACATGCAAATATTATGGTATGAATTTTAAACTAGAATTAATCTAAAAAACTACATCAATTTAATATACTCTATTATATGGATATATCATTGTTTTTGTATCAAATGAAGTATTTTCAGTGTTTAAAAAAGACATCTTCATGTATTCTTTTTAACTTGGATATTTGTCCATAAAAGAAAGTCAAAATACAAACAATGTGTATATCATGCTCTCAACTTAGCCCATTTTTCCATCCTGTGGGAGATCTGAGCTCAGCCCATTGAGATATAATCATCTTTGTATCTCAGTCTACACTGAGATCCATCAGGTAGAAAAGTCCATCTGTCCATTGGTCTTTACAGAAACCCCTGGGCAGGAAAAACAAACAAACAAAACAGACAACTGGACCTCTGAATGAAAACAGGTCTAGCAGAGTGGATCAGACAGGAACAAGACCTATACCCAGGGTAACAGTTCCAGGTGTCCCAGTGTGCGGCTGTGTCTATCCATCCCTCAATCACTTTCTCTTCTACCAACCCTCACCTAATACTCGCCAACTCTTAACTACACAAAGAGAATGAGGGATAAGATAACCATGTCACCAGGGTCCAGCAGCTCTGCTATCTGGAACCCTTCAGAAAGAGCTGGCCCTGTAGTGGAGCAGAGACCTCCTGCTGGACAGACCAGGGGATTAGTATCTAGACATTTTTATAAAGCCAGAGAGGCCAAGAACATTGTCAGTCAAGGGCCACAACATACAAAGTAAAAGGCAGCAGGCACCACAGCAAAGGAAAGACAAGTCAGAAGACAGCATCTCTGATCATAATAGAGAAGCCATTCTGTGCACATCAACTTCTGGAAGACTAGAATGGACTTGTTCATCAAGGTGGAGATTGCTTAAAACACTGGAACTGGTCATACTACTGTAAATATGACACATTTGTAGTATTTGTCCACCAAAATAATGGGATGCAAGGTAAGTAACTTATCTTCTACTTATGCTTTGTATCTTCCATTTGCCCCTCTAAATCTCCTCTATTCCTTTTTATTCTGCTCTATGCTTGAAATATGTGGACTTAGTCATCTGATTCTTTTCCCTCAAGGTTCTGGTCAGGTTTGGTCCTAGAGCCCAACAAGAGATCAGAAATAGAACGGAGTAAGGTCAGAATATTTATTTCCCTGGGTTCCTCCCATGCAGTGTCATTTCAGGCCAAGGACACCCCTCCAACAACTTCACAGTTCCTATCATGGTAGCTCTTGACAGGACTCTCCTTCCAGGCTCTTGGCAATGTTTCCCCACCTCCACTTAAGATAAACAAGGAACTCATGACTCTAGCCAAAAAAAAAAAAAAAAAAAAAGAAAAGAAAAAAAATCAATTTTAAAGATGGGCACAAATGAACAGACTTTTCCAAAGACCTGCAGATGGCTGATGTGACATGAAAAGGTCATCAACATCACTAGTCAGAAATGCAAATCAAAAATCACAATGAGGTATCATCTCATATCCATTAGAATGGCTAGCATCAGAGATACCAAATGCTGGCAAAGATGTAGAGAAAAGGGAACCCTGCTGCATTGTTGGTGGGAATGTGAACTGGTGCAGCCACAGTGAAAAATGGTATAGAGATTCCTTAATTCAAAGTAGAACTACTCTATGACCCAGCAACCCCGCTGCTGTGTATATCCAAGGGAAATGAAGTCAAGTTCTTGTAGAGATATCTGTACCGCCATGTTTATTCCAGCACTACCCACAATAACCAAGATGTGGTAACAACCAAAAGGTCCATCAACAGATGTATGGATGAAAATGCAGTACATACCACCCTCCCCACCCACCACACACACACACACACACACACACACACACACACTGCAGTATTATTCAGACATGACAAAGAAGAAAATCCTGCCCTGACAACAAATGAACCTCGAGGGCATTGAGCTAAGTGATATAAAAGACAAAGATTAATACTTTTAAATTTACCTATATGGAATCTAAAAAAAAAAAAAGCTGATCTCAGAGATACATTAGAATGGTGGATACCAGAAGTCTAGGGATGGGGGAAATGGATAAATACTGGTCAAAGAGTACAAGCTTCCAGTTGTAAAATTAACAAGGCCTGGGCCATCTAATGTATAGTATGGGGATTATAGCCGATACTATATCATATATTTAAATAATGCTTAGAGAATGGATCTTGAATGATCTTACCACACACACAAAAAAAAGATGGTCATTATGTGACAGGATAGAGGATTTAGCTAACAATAGGGTGTTAATCATTTTGTAACACATATCAAGTAAACATGTAGTATACCTTAAACTTCTACCATCTTATAGGGCAATTTTATTTTGATAGAACTGGGGAGAAATGGGTAAATGACAAACATTTCCCTGAAGAGGATTTATGGATGTCAATTAAGCTCTGCATCACTAGTCACTTGGGAAATGGAAATTGAGACCATGATAAGACCTTATATAATGATTAGAATAGCTGATTTTTTAAGGAAATACCAAATGCCAGGAGGACATGAAAAAACTGGATTGGTCATACATGGCTGTTAAGAGTATAAAATGACCATCGGCTCTGGAAAACAGTTTGTAAGTTCCTTAAATCTAATGAAATAGTTCTATATAATTTACACATGTGATAAAGTGACACCAAACTGTATACCTATGTTGTAACAACGTCCAATTCCTGGTTTTGATGTCTTGATGTTTCATTATAACCTAAGGGCAAACTAGGTAAACTGTACATGGGACCTCTTTGTACTAACTTTGCAACCTCCTGTTTATCTTTAAATTTCAGAATGCAAAATTTAAAGATTTCGCTCTGGCTCCTATGGGTAGAAGAGTAAGTATAGCCAAGAGAACCAATTAAGAAGTCTTTACCATCATCCGTGCAGGGATGCAAGTGACTTGTTATTAGGGTGGTATCTGGAGAAGTGGTGTTAGTGTTTGGAATGACTTATTTTTAATGTTAAGCTATAGAACTTGCTGTCAAATTCAAAGTGGTATAGGAGAGAATCAGAGGTCTGAAAGTAATGTCGAGGTTTTGTTTGCCTGTTTTTACCTGAATGGAGTAAATGGAGTTTTGATTCTCACAGGAAGATAAGAAGTGGGTTATGGGTAGTGGTCATCAGTTTTAGCCATTGTGAGGTGTTCAACAGCTGTCCACGTGATATGTCTAGCAGAAAACTGTTTATCCAGATCTGGAACTCAAGAGGAAGGTTGAAGCTAGGATATAAATTGTAAAGTCATAAGCCTACAGAGGGTACTTAAAGCTTTAAGACACCTATGATATGTCGATAGAAAAAGTTCTGGGGACATTCAGAAATTTAGAGGTTAGGAACATGTGGATTCAGCAAAGAAGTCTGAGAAATAGTCAATGAGAAGGATAGCCTTCAAAGAGAGGATAGGATACCAGAAGCCAGTAGAAAACAAAATTTAGGAGCAGGTGATCAGCAGTGTGAAATACTACAAACGTTAAAAAAGGAGAACTTAGAACTGACCATTGGATTTAAAGAGACAACTTCGAAAAGATTCAATGGAATGAAGATCCAATCGACATTCAAGAGGATAGGAGGTAAGATTACTTCTATGAACAACTCTTTTTTTGAATGTTTGCTGTAAAGGGAGCAGAAACAGAGGGTGGTGGTTACTGGGGAAAAAATGTGTATAGGTCAAAGGAAAACGAGTTTTAAGATGGAAAGTACTGAGCTTGTATGCTGGTGGGAATGGTAGAGAAAAAGGATGCAAAAGACATAGATGAGTGAAGCCCTCAAGCACATAAGAAGGAATGGGATCCATTGCACCAGTTGAAGGGTTGGCTTTAGATGTCAGCACAGGATCGAAGCAGAGTTAAGGGTACAAATGCATACATGTTGGTTGATTGGGCTTGGGAAGATGTGATGTCGTCTTCTGATATTTCTATTTTCACAGTGCAACAAGGTCATCAGCTGAGAGTGAAGAGGAAGGGTATTTCAGGCTGAAAAAGAGGTATGAAATAGTTTGATAGGAGAAGGTTGAATTTACAAAATGAAATAGGTTTGTTTGGCAGCATTAAAAGCCCATTTGCATATTTAATAAATAGAGGAATTAAGTGTGAAACTAGCCAGTGTGCTTATAGGTTGTTCTAACTTTCTTTATACGCTTGTGCTTAGGTGGGAAATTCAAGGTAAAGAGGGTCTCAGGAGTACAGATGCAGACAAATGAAGGTAATAATGGAGGTAGCAATTTAATCTTAACTGGAAAAAGGGAAACAGGTCCCTCTGAGGACTTGATGAACAGTTAAAAGAAAAAAGGTCAACTGTAGAATGTTCTTAGTGAAGATATTGGAGGGCTCATCATAGAGAATAAGTTGGAAAAATAGGAGGTGATGGTCAGAGTAGGAGGCTCCAGATGAGTAGGACAATGAGAGGAGTGGCTGAGGTAGGGTGGGAGACAGAAGCAGTAGAGAGGAGTTCAAAGAACTCAAAGGCCAGGACATTGGGTGGATCATCCTCACGGATACTGAGTTTTTTCAAAAACTCAGTAGACCAGGTGCTAATGTCATCAAAATACAAGAGAAAATTGCCGTCATAGATTATTACATCAGGGTGGCTTCGGCAGTAAGATGCTTCAAAAGCCCTGAGAAGGGGGCGTGAAATGAACCGTCCCTGGAAAGCAGCATTAATGAACCAGTAGGATACCCACTTCACATCCAAGACTAGTAATGCATGGAGTAGGACAGAGGATAAAAGAAAGCTTACTGAGGGCAATGTAGAAGTGATCACTATATGATGCTTATACCAAGCCTCAGGGTAGCAAAGGTTTATTTAACCAATCAAGAAGGATTCCAAGCAGGATTGTTCAATTGACAGATGAAGGTATTATACGAACATGTTATGATACGTTAAAGTGTTATAGAATTAAAGCACAGAATAGATGGGGGGAGGACATAATATGGAAAGGTGTGTTTTAACTCACAAATAAGCACATTCACCTGTCATTTCTTCATGACTGGGACAGGCCAGTTAATGTTCACTTGTACTCAGCCTCACAGCAAGAACCAAGTCTTTAACTTACTTCATTAGATATTTGAACAAAAGCCTCTGATTCTGTCTTCTGCTCAAGTCACTTGACCCTAATTATAGAGTGCATCGTCTCTTTACATGCATAAAAGGGACTTACCATCTGATTATTTGCCCCCTTCTTTCATTTTATATTACTGTACATATTCCAAACTGGTAGCAGTAGAAGCTTCAGGGAATCATAAACCACAGGCTGCAATGGTAATGTTTTAACATTGTTCATTCTCTTAAGAGCTTAAAATGCTGAGCCACAGAAATAGCTTAATTAGTCTCTCAGCTTTCCTCCAAGGTAGGCGGATACTATTGAGTATTCCTCAATTAAGAGCTAAAGTTCAAAGAGGTCATGACCTATCTCCCTCCCAACCGCCTGGTTACTTTGAGACAGCAAGTGAAGAATCAGCCAGCTAATCTCAACCAAACTCTGCTACAAGGACAGCCTGCAGGAGAACTTCCACAAGCTCTGTTTGCCATTAACAGGCTCTATTCCATAAACAGTTTACCAGTGGTAAGTTCAATCATGCAGATCCATTCTATCTTGTCATATACCCTTAAAAACAAATTATCAGCTACAAAGGTGGTAAGAGACCTTACAGTAAGGCAAAGATGCACCATCTACATAGGTACTGAAGCTCTGACCATGACATCACAAAATCATCATTAGTAACTAACGCTTACTGAGAACTAATACCAGATACTTCTGTAAGTGCTTTGCCTTTATTGACTCTAATTCCTAAAACAATCTTGAGATATGTAAGGTGGGGATAATAATACCTATTAGGAAAGTGAGACGCAGGGATTTAAGTAATTTGCCCAAGGTTTTACAGCTACTTTACTGGCAGACTCAGGATTTGAACCTAGTCATTCTCACCCCAGACACTACAATTTCAGCCAGGACCTATGTTATGGAAAACATACATACCAGTCTCACCAACTGTATTTCCTAGCAGAAATCACTTCCACAGCTTCCAGGAGATGTGGGGCCACCTCTTAGGGCAAAGAAACCTTAGGCTCCAAGACAGGATAATACTCTTGATTCATTTCACCCCCAAGTACTATATGACCTGGAAGCAGCTGCAACTCAGAGTAAGTTGGTGCTCAGCAGAAAATTATCTTCTAGTACAGTGGTTCTGAAAGTTTAATGGTCACATCATTCACTTGTCCAGCTTATTAAAAATGCATTTTCATGGAACGAAGTCTCCAGAGTCTGATTCACTAGATCTGGGATTGGGTCCAATAATCCGTGCTGTTAATAAACCTCACCACAACCACGACCACCACAACCACCACCAGTCAATCTAATGGAAATGGTTCCCAGACCACGTCATGTCAAGTGTTACTCTCAGAAAAAGACTGTTTTAATTATGAGGGAGGGAAGGGTCACATGAGACACTGAAGTTTGGTTCTTGGGTAAAATACATCAAAACCAAGAACTTTGAGGTCTTTTAAAAGTCAAACAACTTAAACCATTGCTAGTAAAATGGCAGTAAAATATATTTGAGGGCGCCTGGGTAGCTCAGTTGGTTAAGCGACTGCCTTCGGCTCAGGTCATGATCCTGGAGTCCCGGGATCGAGTCCCACATCGGGACCCCTGCTCAGCAGGGAGTCTGCTTCTCCCTCTGACCCTCTTCCCTCTCGTGCTCTCTATCTCTCATTCTCTCTCTAATAAATAAAATCTTAAAAATATATATATATATATATGAGCATGTACCTGGGAGTTGGAGAGATGGGTAATAAAACCTCAGACTTCCTGCTTTACTAACTGCAAACCTGGGGAAATGGCCTCTCATTCTCTTTTGTAAACCAGAGGTGATACTGGGTACACGTTTCAAGCTAACATGATTTATATTTATTCCCACCATATTTCAGCAAAGTGAGCATGTACTTTTCTTCCTGCCTGGGATGTATATACAAGGCTGAAGGTGGGGCAGCTATCTTGCCCTATCTAAGTAGCAGAATGGTAGAAGGAGCTTGGGTCTAATCGCCATGGAATGCCATACCAGCTTGGGACTGCCCATCGGTGAAAGTTGTAGCAAGTATATAAAACTCCAAATTTAAGCCACAGTTTTTCAGGATTCTGATACTCACCACTGAATGCAAGCATTGTCTGATATAGTATTACATGTGATTTGTTTTGTGCTTTACACTTTTCCAAATTTATAAAATAAAGCAGCCCTACATGGAAAGAATATCACTTGTTTCCACCCCCAATTTGTATTACTAGTTCATAATACTGTAAGACCTTGCCTATGGGTTCCCAGAAGTAATTCTTTGTAAAGTCCTAAAGAATGGCAATTTTTTGAAAGACTAAAGAAAAAATGCTTTGTTTTCTTCAAGCAGACCAGTAGGTCTACTTCATTCCTGTATGCAATTCTATCAAACGGAGGGTTTTTGAGCACTTACAGAAAACATTCATTACTATAAAGCTGTATAATTCATTAAGATCAAGCCCTAGCAAATAAAGCTTTTTAAAAAAATAGGTTTTTGACATTGATGGATTATAGATAGGTTACAAACATCATCCCTGGATAAGATGGAGAAATCTAGGTTGGCAGAAAATGTAGCTAGGTAGTTTTCTAATTGAAGTGTGCCCCAAGAGGGCCAATTAAAGAATAGATATTAAGGAAAACCAATAGCATCAGTATTTTATCAACATCTTAGAAAAAAAATAAGATATGCTTATTTTTGTAAATTAGGAGGAATAATTAAAGAAATCTAGACCTAATAATGTCCCAAAGATAGTTTTATGCAGATGAAGAGCCTTGCTTTACAACCAAGAGAATACAATACCCAAGAATGTTTTATGAAGCTATGCACGATAGTAGTTGATGCAAAGGAGACAAACTTCAAATAACTGTTGAAAAGACTAAAATAGTTAACACAAACCCAGGTTAATTTAACAAAGCTACAAATTTTCTGATTAAGCTATGTTGTCTTGGTAAATGCCTTTAATAAAAAGGTAATATATTTGTAAGCAGGTAAGCCACAGCTGGAGCACTGTGTGTGGTTTTATGTGCTAGATCTGTGGTTTATATCATCTAAATTCTACCTGGAAATTCAAGCCTTGACAAGACTCTCAAATCAGTACTCTCCACTAGGTAGTTTCCTTTTTACTCTCCCTAGATAGGTAATGTAACAACTTAGTGCTGTGGGTTTGGCTGCAGAGAAAAGATACCATGTTCCTAGCTCCAAAGTTGGACAGGCTATAGAAGATATCAACAATAAGCACTGCTTACAAATAAGATCAGGTATTTCTTCTTGCCCTAATTTGATAGGGAGAAAAAAACTACCCCAGAGCAGAAGGAAGAAAGGCAGGATGCCTATGCTCTAAGCCTGCCTACCTAGGTTTGTCATGGCTTTTTTGTTCTCATATCTAGATGACTCCTTTCTCCTGCCTCAGCTCCCTTGCCATTTGCTTCGTGGGTATCAGCAGTTAATGGTGAGGCACTGATTAAAGAGTAGAGGAAGTGAGGAGCTAAAGCTAGATTATTTCTTGGCTTCTTCCAACTCAGGCAATGCCTCCAGCAATGCTTCTGCCTGCTCCATGGTTCCAGCTGCCACTTGAAAGCTCTTCTGTCTGCAGTTAATAGCTTCCATCAGGCAGCCTTCTCCGTGGTTCTAGGTATCACCAGCCTCCTGGTTCTGGTAGCACCATACCTTCCTTCCTGCTTCCCTCCAGCCCAAGATGGCCCTGAGTTCCTGTGTGATCCCCTAGTCCCTCCTTTAGTTCTTCTGTATACTATGAACAATTCTCTATATTAAGTTGCTTCCATTGAGTTATCTGGTACTCGATAGAATACGACAGTATCAGTCAATCCATCACAGTCATTTAGTCAAGTGAGTGATTCAAAGAGTAATTTTAAGCCCCTTTAAATTTGGAAATCAGACTTGAGTGTACTTGCATCTCACTTATGGCTGGAAATTTGAGAGCTGCTGCCTCAGAAAGAAACTAATATGGACAAGTTCAAGGCAATAGAATTAGCAACATGTTTCATCCAGGCCAAAGGAAGCTCATTATCCCTCCAAGATTTCTGGGGCTGCTAGTGGTATCAAAGAGATGCAAGGGCTCCCAATGGCTACACTGTTACCTCATGTTTAGTCTTAGACCAATCCCAGTTCAACTGTGATGGTGCTCATCTCTTTCATTTTACTGACTTCTTTGTTAAATATTTAGGGTTTTTGGGTTCTCTTAAGTTTAAATTTGTAGACATCTTAAGTACCTTTATAATTGCTTTTTGTCTGCTATGTAGCTACTACAGCTTTATTTTTATTTAGTATATGTCTGGTGTATTATATCCTTTCTGGACAGGATAGTGATTTGTTTTCACCTATTCTAGTAGTCTCCAATGATTTTATTCTATTTGAAGTAAATTTGGCTTTATTCCTACCATATTACTTTGTTCACTATTTTTGGTGGAGATTTTTCCTTGCTTCTTTTTCTTCTGTAAAAGTGTTTTATTTGGCTAAGTGATCTCACAGAACTAAGAGCAAAAGCAAAAACAGACAAGGATGTAAAGCCCAGAAAAGGATCTATAGAATTAGCTTCCACTAAGGGACTAGTTGTTGCATCCTGTGAGATCCTCACAGGATGCAGTTATCCTCTGGAACAGTTATCCATTGGTTAACTATCCACAGATGGAAGCTCAGCCACAATTCAAGCCCCTTGCCATAGGTACTTGATCATTGTCATCTTCACAAATTTGTTCCCAAACTCCAAGCCAGCTCCTCCCTCTTATCTAAGAGATCAGAAACTTTAACAAACTAGCATCTCTCCTATCTCTGTAATCAAGGTATTTTCTTACTACTTGGGCCGTGTTCACCTGATTCTATTGACTTAATACATCCAGTTAGGGTTTCCAGATCAAATTAAAAACAGGATGCTCAGTTTAATAAAAATTTAGATATTTAAGTATGAGTATGTACTATTTAAAATTTGCAACATACCTACCTACTGAAAAACCACACTCACCTATGGAGGGGGTAGATACAATTGTGGGTTTTGTTTTATTTTGTTTTTGTTTTTTTTTTTTAGAAGTCCAAATCACTCCGAATTTATTACCCTTACATCTTGTTACTTAACCACATGAACCCTCTTTTTCTGTTATAGTATATTTCACTTTTAATCAGTACTACCAAGCTTCTTCATTGTCTTTAAGATAAAGCTCCCATCCCTAGCATGTTGTACACAGCCTATCCTGATTTGCCCCCAATTCATTCCCCCAATGACATTTCTCATCCAATCACATCCCCTTCAGACTACATGTGGTCTCCAACGTAGTTGTGCTATACACTGTTCTTAACCTCCCATGCACAACTCTCTTAGCTTGGGGTTGCCTTGGGCTAACTCCTACCTGCCCAAGATAGAGACTTCCTGACAATTCTCTTCCTCATCCACAAATCATTCTCAAGTCAATTCCTATCACCCAAAAATCTGCTCAAAGTCAGGACATTATGGTCAGATTCTGCAGAGTTTGAACAATATTTTATTCCTGAATTTTTAGCCAAAAAGAGCCATAAATTATGTTTAAGTCCTACTACTGAAAGAAATACAATTTCTAGAGGAAAACAAGTATACTTTCCTCTTTAAATTTAAACTCTTAGCCACACTGAATATTTTTCACTACTGGCCTCATTTACAAGATTGTTAACCTTGAACTATCATAAACTTACTGTTTCTTCTTTCTCTCCCATGACAGTGCACTTGCAGGATCACATCCCCTGCAGGATTAAGGTCTTGGATGATGCTGACAGTCAAAGGATATGGTGGAATTAAATTGTCATTTCTCTTCCCAGATTGCATTGAAGAAGAATTGCCAGCCTCTTCATCACAAAGTCATTAGGTCACAGGGGCCAGCATGGACAGAATAAAACCACAGTAGCATAAAGCCCTCCTGAAGTAAGGAATAGAGGAAACCAAATAGTCCAGCCATTCTTGAGTATCCATTCATCACTTACTACTT
Source organism: Eumetopias jubatus (assembly GCF_037043125.1). NCBI lineage: Eukaryota > Metazoa > Chordata > Mammalia > Carnivora > Otariidae > Eumetopias > Eumetopias jubatus. The sequence continues at coordinate 95,880,302 of NW_028274813.1, forward strand.
CTCTAAAACCTCAAGATGCATTCTTATATCCCAATCCCCCTGTAGCTAATTTTAACATCTCTGGAGTTTAGAAGGCAAGAATCTGACCAGAGCTTCACCTGGAGGGGTGTTAACAAACAGTGGTTTTGTGATGCTTAGGGTGCTAGGAAAACTCATTTTCACATGAAGGAGATTGGACCTCTATCTTATACCATATACAAAACCCAACTCAAAGTGGATTAAAGATTCAGGTATTGTGTTTAAGTCTGCAAAACCCCTAGAAGAAAACATAGGGGAAAGCTTCATGATAGTGGTCTAGGTAGCAATTGTTTGATAGGACACCAGAAACCTTAATAACAAAAAAGCAAAAATAAGTGGGATCACAAAACTAAAAAGCTGCACAGCAAAAGTATCAATAGAGTAAATGAAAGAAACAGTTCAAATCACATATCTGTTAAAGGGCCAATATCCAAAATATAAGCAATTCCTACAACTCTTTAGCAAAAAAAACCAAAACAAACAAACAAAAAAAAATCCAACAAACCACAAGTAAATTCATTAAAACATGGACAAAGGACTTGAGTAGAAATTTCTCCAAAGATGACATACAAACAGCAAATACATATCAAAATATGCTCATCAGGGAAACACACATCAAAGCCACAATGAGTTATCACTTCACACCTATTACCATGGATATTTTTAAGAACTCTTGGTAGGAATGCAAAATGGTGTAGCCACTATGAGAAACACTGTGACAGTTCATCAAAAAGTTAAAAATGCAATAATCTATAATCCAACAAGCCCACTTTTAGGTATATATCCAAAAGAATTGATAAAGATCTTGGGGAAATAGTTGCACTCCCATGTTTGTTGCAACATTATTCATAATAACCAAGATATGGAAACCATTTAAATGTCTATCAACAGATGGATAAATGTGGTATATATGCACAATAGTGTATTATTCAGCCTTAAAAAAAAATCCTGCTGTGCAAACAAGGATGAATGTGGAGAACATTATGCTAAATGAAAAAAGCCAGTCACAGAAATAGAAATACTACACTATTCCACTTGAGTTGTCTACAATAGTCAAACTCACACAACCAAAATAAAATGGTGGTTTCCAGGGGCTGAGGAAAGGGGGAATTGAGAAGCTGCTGTTCAATCAGTATAAAGTTGCAGTTATTCAAGATGTACAAGTTTGATTAATCTACTATATACAACATTATACCTGTACTTAATACTGTATTTTACACTTAAATATGTAAGAGGGTAATTCTCATTTTAGCAGTTCTTCCTACAATTAAGCAGCTTTGTAAGTGGTAACAGTTGAGTTTTTTAAAAATTCATTTGAAGTAGTATGGCAAATGCTAAAGACTTAGGGATTTGGAAGTTCACATTTAAGAACTCAGGACACAAGAGAAAAAATGAGAAACCTTTCTAAAGATCAGTATATGGAAGATAGCCAGTTGTTGGAATTAATCCTAATAGAAAAAAAATCAAAATAGAAGCATAACTATTTTGCTAAAATTCGTCCATTATGTGAATTTAAAAGAAATACTAGCAACCCAGGAATAAAGAAATCCCAAGTTTATGATTATATACCAGAAAAGTCAAAATCTTGAGGAAGAGAAATGATAAAACTCTTACACTGAGTATTCATTACGATTGGATGCAAAACTCAGGCTGTGCATGCGCAAGGCACCCCCACCCCCCCATGCATGTGTGTGCACTGCACATGCACCTCAATAGCATTTCTCTAAACCTGAAGTCTAGGAAACATGAAAACAAGTTACCATTTTTAATATCAACAAAAACAGTCAAGTAACTAGGTTTTAGCTTAAAGAAACAGTCGTGTAGAGGAAATTTTAATCTAATAAAGGACATAGAAGATGAATATAAATTTTGTTTCCATAATCATGGGCAAGAGTAATCATTATGAGATATTATTTCATCCCACAGATTAAATAAATTTAATGTAACTCTAACCCAAACTCCAGTTGGACTCAAGGAACTCATTTATTCTAAAAATGTCTATGAAAAAAGGTACATGAATAACAGCTTTGAAAAGAAAAATGTTACATTACACTTAGACATAAAGATCTACTATAAATAAAAACGAGTATCATACTTGTATGAAAACAAATGATCTAGAGGGGCGGAGCAAGATGGCGGAGGAGTAGGAGACCTAGATTTCGTCTGGTCTCAGGAATTCAGCTGAATAGAGATCAAACCATTCTGAACACCTACAAACTCAACAGGAGATTGAACAGGAGAGTAGCAACAACTCTCTGAACAGAGAAGCGACCACTTACTGGAAGGTAGGGCGTGCGGAGAAGTGAATCCGAGGCGATATTCGGGAGGATAGACGGAGGGGCCTCCGCCGGCCGCTTCTGGCAAGTGCTAGAGCCGCGGAGCACAAAATCGGACCTTTTAGAAGTTGGCTCGGCGGAGGGAAGTCGCTGCAGTGGCTAAGCGGGGGGTGGAATCCTCCCGGGACAGTGTGGTCTCAGGACCCTTGGGGTCACAGAGAGACCGGGGTGCCTGAGTGCAGCAGAGCTCCCAGGTATCAGAGCAGGGAAGCCGGCTGCAGATACGGAGCAGAGTCGAGGGCTCTCAGCTCGGGGTTGCCATAAACTGTGATCTGCGGCCCAGTCGGGGCACGGCTCCCCCAGCAGGGACCCAACAAGCAGCAGATCCGGGGAGACTCCCCTTCCTTCCCAGGGAGGAGCGGTGCGGGAACACACTGCAGGGATCTGCTGGGTTTGGAGACTCCGCGCCGGGTCGGGTGCCAGAGATAGCAACGCTCGGTCACAGGCCGGGTGAGCACGGAGTGCGGCCGGAGACCGGGGACACGGAAGTGACTGCTTTTCTCTGGGGGCACACTGAGGAGCGGGGCCCCGAGTTCTCAGCTCCTCCAAGTGGAGATTGGGAGGCCACCATTTCTGCCCTGGTCCTCCAAAGCTGTACCGAGAGCTTGCAGGGAACAAAAGCTCCTGAGAGCAAACCGGAGCAGCTTCCTTAGCCCAGACCGACAAGGGCGGGGCAATTCCGCCTCCAGCAAAGACGTTTGGAAACCACAGCAACAGGCCCCTCCCCCAGAAGATCAGCACAAACACCAAGCAAGCCAAGACCAAGTTGATCGATCAAGGAGAATAGGAGAACTCCAGCGCTAGGGGAATACTGCACATAGATTCATGGCTTTTTTTTTTTTTTACCATGATTCATTATTTCATCAAAGTTAATTTTTGTTGACTGTTTTTTTTATTTTTCTTTTTCCCTTTTTCAACCAACATCTTATAAATCCCTTTTAAAAAAAAAAAAACATTTTTTATTTTTCATTTTTAGAGTCATATTTTATCCCTTCATAGTAGTTACCCTTATTTTTGGCATATATATATAAGTTGTTCTCTCTTTAAAATTTTGAGGTACAGTTTCTTCTAACAGATCAAAATATACCCTAAATCACTAGTGTATGGCTTTGTTCTAGTCTGCTGCCTGATCACATTCTCTCCCTTTTTCCTTTTTTCTTTTCTTAAATCTTCTTTCTTTTTTTAAACAACTTATCTTACCAAGTCCTTTTATAAAATCTTTTATAATTTTCATCTTTACAGTCACCTTCCATCCCTTCATTGTATCAACCCTTATTTTGTACATATATGTCTTTCTTCCTTTAAAATTTTAGGAGGCACTTTTTTCTAACAGACCAAAATACGCCCAAAATCTAGTGTGTGGCACTGATCTATGCACTAGCCTGATCATATTTGATCATATTCTGCCTTTTTTGTATTGTTTTGTTTTTGTTTTTATCTTTTTTTTTCTTTTTTTCTTTTTCTCTTTCTTTTTTCTTTCTTTCCCTTTCTTTTCCCCTGGTTTCAGGTCTTTTCTGATTTGTATACAGTATATTTGCTGGGGACGTTGTAAACCTGTTAGCATTTTGTTCTCTCATTCATCTATTCTCCTCTGGACAAAATGACAAGACAAAAGAAATCACCTCAGCAAAAAGAACAAGAGGTAGTACCGTCAGCCAGGGACCTACTCAATATGGACATTAGTACGATGTTGGACCTAGAGTTCAGAATCATGACTTTAAAGATACTAGCTGGGCTTGAAAAAAGTGTGGAAGTTATTAGAGAAACCCTTTCTGGAGAAATAAAAGAACTAAAATCTAACCAAATCGAAATCAAAAAGGCTATTGATGAGGTGCAATCAAAAATGGGGGCACTAAATGCTAGGATAAATGAGGCAGAAGAGAGAATCAGCGATATAGAAGACCAAATGATGGAAAATAAAGAGGCTGAGAAAAAGAGAGAGAAACAACTACAGGATCACGAGGGCAGAATTCGAGAGATAAGTGATATGATAAGATGAAACAACATTAGAATAATTGGGATCCCAGAAGAAGAAGAGAGAGAGAGAGGGGCAGAAGGTATATTGGAGCAAATTATAGCAGAGAACTTCCCTAATGTGAGGAAGGAAACAGGCATTAAAATCCAGGAGGCACAGAGAACCCCTCTCAAAATCAATAATAATAGGTCAACACCCTGACATCTAATAGTAAAACTTACGAGTCTCAGAGACAAAGAGAAAATCCTGAAAGCAGCTCGGGAGAAGAGATATGTAACCTACAATGGTAGAAACATTAGATTGGCAACAGACCTATCCACAGAGACCTGGCAGGCCAGAAAGGACTGGCAAGATATCTTCAGAGCACTAAACGAGAAAAATATGCAGCCAAGAATAATATATCCAGCTAGGCTATCATTGAAAATAGAAGGAGAGATAAAAAGCTTCCAGAACAAACAAAAACTAAAGGAATTTGCAAACACGAAACCAGCCCTCCAAGAAATATTGAGAGGGGTCCTCTAAGCAAAGAGAGAACCTAAAAGCAGCAAAGAGCAGAAACGAACACAGACAACAGACAGTTAACAGTCACCCTACAGGCAATACAATGACACTAAATTCATACCTTTCAATAGTTACCCTGAATGTAAATGGGCTAAATGCCCCAATCAAAAGACACAGGCTATCAGATTGGATTAAAAAACAAGACCCATCAATATGCTGTCTGCAAGAGACTCATTTTAGACCCAAAGACACCCCCAGATTGAAAGTGGGGGGGTGGAAAACCATTTACCATGCTAATGGACACCAAAAGAAAGCTGGGGTGGCAATCCTTATATCAGACAAACTAGATTTTAAAACAAAGACTGTAATAAGAGATGAGGAAGGACACTATATCCTACTTAAAGGGTCTATCCAACAAGAAGATCTAACAATTGTAAATATCTATGCCCCGAACATGGGAGCAGCCAATTATATAAGGCAATTAATAACAAAAGCAAAGAAACACATTGACAACAATACAATAATAGTGGGGGACTTTAACACCCCCCTGACTGAAATGGACAGATCATCTAAGCAAAAGATCAACAAGGAAATAAAGACTTTAAATGACACACTGGACCAAATGGACTTCACAGACATATTCAGAACATTCCATCCCAAGGCAAAGGAATACACATTCTTCTCTAGTGCCCACGGAACATTCTCCAGAATTGATCACATCCTAGGTCACAAATCAGGTCTCAATCGGTACCAAAAGATTGGGATCATTCCCTGCATATTTTCAGACCACAATGCTTTGAAACTAGAACTCAACCACAAGAGGAAAGTCGGAAAGAACTCAAATACATGGAGGCTAAAGAGCATCCTACTAAAGAATGAATGGGTCAACCAAGAAATCAAAGAAGAATTAAAAAATTCCTGGAAACCAATGAAAATGAAAACACAACTGTTCAAAATCTTTGGGATACAGCAAAGGCAGTCCTGAGAGGAAAGTATATAGCAATACAAGCCTTTCTCAAGAAACAAGAGAGGTCTCAAATACACAACCTAACCCTACACCTAAAGGAGCTGGAGAAAGAACAGCAAATAAAGCCTAAACCCAGCAGGAGAAGAGAAATCATAAAGATCAGAGCAGAAATCAATGAACTAGAAACCAAAAGAACAGTAGAACAGATCAACGAAACTAGGAGCTGGTTCTTTGAAAGAATTAACAAGATTGATAAACCCCTGGCCAGACTGATCAAAAAGAAAAGAGAAATGACCCAAATCAACAAAATCATGAATGAAAGAGGAGAGATCACAACCAACACCAAAGAAATACAAACAATTATAAGAACATATTATGAGCAACTCTATGCCAGCAAATTAGATAACCTGGAAGAAATGGGTGCATTCCTAGAGATGTATCAACTACCAAAATTGAACCAGGAAGAAATAGAAAACCTGAACAGACCTATAACCACTAAGGAAATTGAAACAGTCATCAAAAATCTCCCAAGAAACAAAAGCCCAGGGCCAGATGGCTTCCCAGGGGAATTCTATCAGACATTTCAAGAAGAATTAATACCTATTCTCCTGAAACTGTTCCAAAAAATAGAAATGGAAGGGAAACTTCCAAACTCATTTTATGAGGCCAGCATTACCTTGATCCCAAAACCAGACAAAGACCCCATCAAAAAGGAGAATTACAGACCAATATCCTTGATGAACATGGATGCAAAAATTCTCACCAAAATACTAGCCAATAGGATCCAACAGTACATTAAAAGGATTATTCACCAGGACCAAGTGGGATTTATTCCTGGGCTGCAAGGCTAGTTCAACATCCGCAAATCAATCAATGTGATACAATACATTAACAAAAGAAAGAGCAAGAATCATATGATCTCTCAATAGATGCAGAAAAAGCATTTGACAAAGTACAACATCCTTTCTTGATCAAAACTCTTCAGAGTATAGGGATAGAGGGTACCTACCTCAATATCATAAAAGCCATCTATGAAAAACCTACAGCGAATATCATTCTCAATGGGGAAAGGCTGAGAGCTTTTCCCCTAAGGTCAGGAACGCGGCAGGGATGTCCACTCTCACCACTGCTATTCAACATAGTATTAGAAGTCCTAGCCACAGCAATCAGACAACAAAAAGAAATCAAAGGCATCCAAATCGGCAAAGAGGAAGTCAAACTCTCACTCTTTGCAGATGATATGATACTGTATGTGGAAAACCCAAAAGACTCCACCCCAAAACTGCTAGAACTCATACAGGAGTTCAGTCAAGTAGCAGGCTATAAAATCAATGCACAGAAATCAGTGGCATTCCTATACACCAACAACAAGACAGAAGAGAGACAAATCAAGGAGTCGATCCCATTTACAATTGCACCCAAAACCATTAGATACCTAGGAATAAATCTAACCAAAGAGGCAAAGGATCTGTACTCAGAAAACTATAAAATACTCATGAAAGAAATTGAAGAAGACACAAAGAAATGGAAAAACGTTCCATGCTCATGGATTGGGAGAATCAACATTGTGAAGATGTCAATGCTACCTAGAGCAATCTACACATTCAATGCAATCCCCATCAAAATACCATCCACTTTTTTCAAAGAAATGGAACAAATAATCCTAAAATTTGTATGGAACCAGAAGAGACCCAGAATAGCCAGAGGAATACTGAAAAAGAAAAGCAAAGCTGGCGGCATCCCAATTCCGGACTTCCAGCTCTGTTACAAAGCTGTCATCATCAAGACAGTATGGTACTGGCACAAAAACAGACACATCAATCAATGGAACAGAATCGAGAGCCCAGAAATGGACCCTCAACTCTATGGTCAACTCATCTTTGACAAAGCAGGAAAGAATGTCCAATGGCAAAAAGACAGTCTCTTCAACAAATGGTGTTGGGAAAATTGGACAGCCACATGCAGAAGAATGAAACTGGACCATTTCCTTACACCACACACAAAAATAGACTCCAAATGGTTGAAAGACCTAAACGTGAGACAGGAGTCCATCAAAATCCTAAAGGAGAACACAGGTAGCAACCTTTTCGACCTTAGCCGCAGCAACTTCTTCCTAGAAACATCGCCAAAGGCACGGGAAGCCAGGGCAAAAATGAACTATTGGGATTTCATCAAGAGAAAAAGCTTTTGCACAGCAAAAGAAACAGTCCACAAAACCAAAAGACAACCGACAGAATGGGAGAAAATATTTGCAAATGACATATCAGATAAAGGGCTAGTATCCAAAATCTATAAAGAACGTATCAAACTCAACACCCCAAGAACAAATAATCCAATCAAGAAATGGGCAGAAGACATGAACAGACATTATTCCAAAGAAGACATCCAAATGGCCAACAGGCACATGAAAAAGTGCTCAACATCGCTCGGCATCAGGGAAATCCAGATCAAAACCTCAATGAGATACCACCTCACACCCGTTAGAATGGCTAAAATTAACAAGTCAGGGAACGACAGATGTTGGCGGGGATGTGGAGAAAGGGGAACCCTCCTACACTGTTGGTGGGAATGCAAGCTGGTGCAACCCCTCTGGAAAACAGTATGGAGGTTCCTCAAACAGTTGAAATTAGAACTACCGTTCGATCCAGCAATTGCACTACTGGGTATTTACCACAAAGACACAAATGTAGGGACCCGAAGGGGTACGTGTACCCCAATGTTTATAGCAGCAATGTCCACCATAGCCAAACTGTGGAAAGAGCCAAGATGCCCATCGACAGATGAATGGATAAAGAAGAAGTGGTATATATACACAATGGAATATTATGCAGCCATCAAAAGGAATGAGATCTTGCCATTTGCAACAACGTGGATGGAACTGGAGGGTGTTATGCTGAGTGAAATAAGTCAATCAGAGAAAGACATGTATCACATGACCTCACTGATATGAGGAATTCTTAATCTCAGGAAACAAACTGAGTGTTACTGGAGTGGTTGGGGGTGGGAGGGATGGGGGATGGGGTGGCTGGGTGATAGACATTGGGGAGGGTATGTGCTACGGTGAGCGCTGTGAATTGTGCAAGACTGTTGAATCACAGTTCTGTACTTCTGAAACAAATAACACAACATATTTTAAGAAAAAAGGAAAAGAAGAAGATAACAGGAGAGGAAGAAAAGGGGAGTATGTCAGAGGGGGAGACGAACCATGAGAGATGATGGACTCTGAAAAACAAACTGAGGGTTCTAGAGGGGAGGGGGGTAGGGTGATGGGTTAGCCTGGTGATGGGTATTGAGGAGCGCATGTTCTGCATGGAGCACTGGGTGTTATGAACAAACAATGAATCATGGAACACTGCACCAAAAACTAATGATGTAATATATGGTGATTAACATAACAATAAAAAAATAAAAAAAAAAAATGATCTAATAAGAGAGCTGACTCATTTACATAAGGGAACTTAATATGTAGTAAGAAATAACCCTACAAGTCAATATTGAAAGGATTATTTAGACAGATCTGGAAAAATTGTTTATAGAGAAAAATTAAGATAAATTCTTACTTAACGCTAAAGGGTGGCCTCCAAGGGTGGAATTAAAACTTCAACAGGAAATGTAAACCATAAAGTCAGTAAAAGAAAATATGGAAGCATATCCTCAGGATAAAGGCAGAGAAGAATTTCTTAGAATAACAAATACACCACAAGGATAGACTGAATTTGCACCCAAATTAAGAATTCCTATAGAAGGCCAACATGGAAAGAGTTACACAGATGACAAATTTAAAGAACACTATAAAAGTTCAAATTTAACAAAGGTCCAATCTTTTTGAAAATGAAGGAATTCCTCCAAGTCACTAAGATTAAAAACTCCAATAAGAAAATGGGCAAAGGGTAAAACAATTTACAGAAGAGGGAACTCAAAAAAGCTAGCAAGCATATGAAAGTTGCTTACACTTCACCCAAGATTAGTGGTCACACCTAATACTAATTAGAAAAACAGAAATTAATGCAGTATCATTTCATGCCTAACAACCTGGGGGAAATTGTAGATAATGCCAGGTGGTCCTGGTGCATGTGCAAATTGCCCTCCAGATTTTCTGTACCAATCGGGCAGCACTTAATCAAACGAAGTAATTATTTACTTTGACTTCAAAATTCCATACCTAAGCTTCCATCACAAAGGAAATCTCACACAGGCTCAGTCGGGGGCATGTATAAATATGGTCATTACAGTCCTATTTGTGGTAAGATGGAGATGAAGGCTATCTGGGAACCCCTCACTTCCACTCCTGAAAAATGGATGAATATGTGATACACAGCAGAGTACCATGAGGTATTTAGAATAGACTAGATGTACCCACAAACGCAGAAATGGATCACCAAAAAACAATGTCAAGAAATACTATAAACTTACAAAATACTATAAACTTATTTATGTAAGTTTAAAATATATAAAATAAAAAATTAAGTCTGGAATTTGCTTCAAAATAATCTGGCTACAGTGGATGAGGATAAATATTTAACATTAAGGTCTAAAAATCATGATGGGAGGAAAGAATCAATTACTTAGAAATAAATAATTTAGTAATTTAATAATTTGAGATGAGTGGAGACTTGGGAGAGTTATAGATAATCTGACCCTGAGTTTATTATTCAAGCTGGTAATGAGAACAGGGAGTTTATTGTAATTTTCTCTCATATACCTAAAATTTTTTTTGAAATGCTTGTATACAAATTCCCCCTCCAAAAAAAGAAAGAAAATATATATAAAGCATATCAGAATGGTTACCTGAGGAAGTCAAAGGGAAGAGCAGCAAAGAGATGTAAAAAGGAAAACAAAAGGCTTATGTAGGCCAATGATAATACAGATTAATACTTGTTCACTAGTGTATTACCATTTTTTGCTTCAGAGAAGTGTCTAGGTCTATGGTATTTAAAGGCAGTTTCACATCCCATCAACTGGTAGTCATTGCTTTCATTTGTCAAAGCAAGCAAAGATGAAATTTAATTTTCCTCAACTCAAAGATTATTTGTTACCATGACTTTGCCAATAACAAGACTATTTTCCAAGTGCCTCCTTTGGCTCCTATTTCACTACTGATTTACTATTACTGTTAAATATTTACTTATTTCTAAATAATTGATTTATTCTTTCCTCCCATCATGATTTTTAGACTTTAATGTTAAATATTTATGCTCTCTTCCTACGTACCTCATCTTTTGCATGTTTTAAAACCACACATAGCCACCTTGAACAATACTAAAATAGAGTTGAAAGAATGACTCATTACAGTGAAATGTTGACTTTTTATTTCCCCTTTTTCTAATAGGTCTTTTAGTCTCCAGACCATATATACACTACTCAGAGAAATAAACAAAACAATACATATTATCAGGCTCCACTGAATGCAAAACCCACCTCACTATGGTATACCAGAAGACTGTTTCCCACAATCTCCAAGTGGAAACATTGATGCAGTCTGAGTACACAATTATTTGGATCCTCAAGCAAACGTTAAAGTAAAAGCATGGGTCTCAAAAGAGAAAAGGTAGAGGGAATGTAGTACAACAAATGGTTCAAGCTAAGAGCTGTCAAATATTAGCCAGGTATCAGAATCATCTGGAGAGCATGTAAATCAGATTGTTGGGGCCCCACCTCCAGAATTCCTGATCAGCCTGCCTGGGTAAGAAACCAAAAAATGCAGTTTTAACAAGGGTTGGTTCTACCAGGTTTTGGTGATGATGGTGATCCAATGCTAAAACTCCCTTCACCTGTCCATGTCCAGGACCCAAACCCTTGACCATTAGACCCTACTGCGTATCCTACTAAGACAAAATTTTGCTTAAAGCATTTAACACTACCATATAAATGTTTATAGGTATATATAGGAGTACAGTCTTGAATAGGATTCACCCATATTCCACTTAAATTAGACTTCCAGAAGCTTCACCCTGCCCAAACATTGTGCCCAACACTTTTAATTCACCATTTCAAGAAATGTTTACTAGGCAATAAGCTTGTGACCCAGCACTATGGGAAGTACTGCCACACCATATGAAGGAAACCATCTCCACCTTCCTGGAGCTGCCACTAAACTAGCAAAATCAAGGTTACAAGAGGGGCTCCACTAGTCCACGGGGTGTTTTCTTATGATTTTTAAAAAAGTTCCCATACAACATATGGAGCACTAGCTACATTTTAACAATTCCTTCACCTGCACAACCTGTACAAGCAGATAGTCACCCCCGCATTCTTGTTTAAACAAAGCCCTTCAGGCTTAAACTTAATCTTATTTAAGCCTATTTATTATGAAATTCTCAAGCTCAGTTACAGGTTTTTAAGTTCCACAGCATATTTCAAGGTTTTAGAGGCCTTTATGAGGTTGAGGTGGGGGTGGTAACATCAGGTAAAAAGAATGGATAACCTTACTCCTCTGTTCATAGGATACCCTCATTGTTGTGCCTTCCAAGACTCCTGGGGATTCCCCCCACCTCTGGCATTCCTGGGTGGGCTTGAACCAACAAGACTCTTGTTTTTTATATTTCCTCTCTTCATCACTAGCTTTTCTCCTTTCCCCTCCCTTAAAGAAAACATAGTGTGTTTAACACTAATTATATGTATTCAAATTTATGCATGTGGGTAGAAACATGCAAAACTACCTATAATCCTTTAAATATAATGTATTGTTATTTTGAAGTTGATCTGTTTTTCAACTTCCAAAAGTTATATTATGCTGTAGACCTTTGCTCTATATTTTTCATTCAACAAGAGGTTTTAAAGTTCTAAACAAGCAGTTGGATATACATTTTCTTTAATTCTAACTACAGTACAGTATTCCATGGAGTGTATCTACCTTATTTCATTTTTCCATTCCCCAAGTGATGGACACTTAGGTTACCACAACACCCAGTGTAAATCCTGATACCCATCTTCTACTCGGGCTGTTTTGGGATGGAATAATAATTACAAAATGAGAAGTGATGGTAGAAAGCTGGTGGAGAAACAGGCTCATAAGAAGTAATTTTTCGATGATGTTAGAGAAGTATTGCTGGAGTTGCCTTTTTATGTAAACAAAAATGACTCAAGAAACTAACAAGAATTGCTTCCACACAGATATCGTCCTATAACCATCCAACTGAACCAACCATGGACCGAAAAGAAACTTGAAGTAGAGAAAATTAGTTTACAAATTTAGAAAAATGGTCACATTAACTTAGCAAATGTTATTTTAGCATTAGTTGTATAAAAGAAAAGTCCTAGTCCACTTAAAAGGATACTGCCCACCTACTCCTTTTAGTTTGTAATGCTCACCATAGAATAGTTGGTCATGTTAGGAAAAAAAATGGTTCTCAATTGCTGAACAAGCAGACCCCCAGTAGTTTAGTTAGTTATCCATGGTTCTCAGTGCTACCTGTATTTCAGAATCACCTACTAAAAAATGCAACAGCAGAGCTCCATGCTAAGCTACTTAGACTCCCTAGAAGTGAGCCAAAACTGTATTTTTAAAAATTTCCCATATAACTCAAATATGCAAATAAGATTGAGAAAAATCACCTTAAGTTATAAATACTCAGACTATCAGTCATGATTTCAATAGCAAATAAGAGAAAACATTGCCTCAAGTTGGCATTAATAATAAAAGAATTTATGGACTCACACAGTCAGAAGTCCATGACGCAAGCAGACTTCTATAGAGGTACATCCAGGGTGCAACCATACATCTCCAAAGCGCGGCCAAACTGCTCTAACTGATGTCTTCCACCTCAGGCTGGTAACAACACAGCTTACAGCCATTTCAATATGATGCATCCAAGCACACCAAATAGCTGCTCCTTTAGAGCAATGAAACCCTTCCCAGAAGCCTCTAGTATATACCCACTCACAGCTAATTGGCCAGAACTTGGTTCCAACCTGACAATGGTACTGAATTACCAAGATTGGATGTGGCTGATGGTTCTCAAACTTGAAGTGTCCATTAAAATCACCATTCAGCTTGTTAAACTACAGGTCATTGAGTCCCACCCCCACAGTTTCTTATTCAGTACCTTTAGGCTAGGGCCCCAGTATTTTCATTCTCAGTTCCCAAGTTATGGTAATTTTGATGCACTTTGAGAACTGCCTGCCTAGAGCAGGTATAAGCAGCTTTCTCTAAAATACATGGTTATGTGAAAGAGTAAACACCTGTGGTTATTTAAATATGTCCACAAATTATATGACTCCTTTTAATAGGTGGACTCCAGTTACCTTCTCTATGACCTGAACTTAGTGGCTCACTTCTAACAAATAGTATAAAGTGGAGTGATGATCTAGAACTTAAATAGTAGGTCATAAAACACATTGCGGCTTCCATCTTGGTCTATTTCACTCCAGCCAATAGTCATATGAGTGAGCCCTTTTGCACATGGATCCTCCAGCTCCAAACAAGTCATCAGATGACCACAGCCCTTGCCATTATCCTGACTGCAAACTCACGAGAGATCCTGAGCCAGAACCAAGCCCCTCCGCATCAGCTGCTCCTGAATTCCTGACCCACAGAAACTATAAGATTATAAATATTTATTGTAAGCCACTAAATTTCAAGGGTAGTTTATTATGCCACAATAGATAATACAATAGGTAAAAAAAAATTGGAAAGAAGAGAAAGAAAAAACATCTTGAGTAATCAAAGTGTCTGGTGCAGCTTGCTTCAGTTAATGAAGGTTTAGTGTAAAAACATGCCAAGAAGTTCAGGAAATCCAAACTGAATTTTAAAGCACAATAAGAACTTAAAGGTCTTTCTATAACCAAGGAGACTCTACAAATCTCAGCATCAGGAGCTCAGAGATCTTTATTGTAGTGCTGTTCTATTTTATATATTTGTTGTTATTAATCTCATAATCTCCAATACCTCATTCTGGTTGGTGCCTCCCCCACAGTTTCTTAGCCTCTTATTGCTACTTAGAGTGTTGTCTGTGGACCAGCATTATCAGTTTTCACCTGGGACTTTGTTAGAAACTTTGGGCTGTACCCCAGACCTACTAAATCAGAATCAGCATTTAAGTTTGAGAAATATTGCTGTACATCATGGCCATTAGCCTTAAGCTCCTACCTCTCACTGCAGTGGTTCCCAAATTTTGATGCACCTTGTAATAACCTGATATCTTTAAAAAATACTAATGCCTGGCTCCCACCCTAGACATTTTGATTGGATGTGTACAAGGCAAGATAGGCCATTGGAAGTTTTAAAAGCTTCCAGGTAATTCTAATGACTAATAAAGTTTGGGAGCTACTAGCTTTTTTCTTGGTTATTTTCCAATTAAATTTCAAAAAAGAGAGCATTTGATAAACCCATCTTATCTTTTTGTTTTGTTTTGTTGATTTTTTAAATTTAAATTTTAGGTAGTTAACATACAGTGCAATATTGGTTTCTGAAGTGGAATTCAGTGATTCATTACTTACATACAACACCCAGTGCTCATCCCAACAAGCGCCCTCCTTAATACCCATCACTCATCTAGGCCCCCAGCCACCCACCTCCCTCCATCAACCCTCAGTTTGTTCTCTATCATTAACAGTCTCTCTTATTAACCTCTCTCCTTTTTTCTTTGCCCCCTTCCCATGTGTTCATCTGTTTTTTTCTTAAATTCCACATATGAGTGAGATCATATGGTATTTGTCTTTCTCTGACTTATTTCACTTAGCATAATATACTCTAGCTCCACCCATGTCGTTGCAAATGGCAAGATTTCATTCTTTTTATGGGTGAGTAATATTCCATTGTATATATACACCACATCTTCTTT
This sequence comes from Eumetopias jubatus, assembly GCF_037043125.1. Taxonomy (NCBI): domain Eukaryota; kingdom Metazoa; phylum Chordata; class Mammalia; order Carnivora; family Otariidae; genus Eumetopias; species Eumetopias jubatus. Next base: position 95,895,881 of record NW_028274813.1, read on the forward strand.
ATTCATTCATCAACTGATGGACATTTGGGCTCTCTCCATAGTTTGGCTTTGATGATAATGCTGCTATGAATACTGGAGAGCATGTAGCCCTTCGAATCTATTTTTGTATCTTTTGGGTAAATACCTAGTAGTGCAATTGTTGAATCATAGGGCAGTTCTATTTTTAACATTTTGAGGAACCTCCATACTGTTCTCTACAGTGTCTCCACCAGTTTGTATTCCCTCCAACAGTGCAAGAGGGTTTGCCTTTCTCCACATCCTTGCCAACACCTGCTGTTTCTTGTGTTGATTTTGGCCATCTTGTCAGGTGTGAGATAGTAGTTTATTGTGGTTTTGATTTGTGTTTCCCTGATGATGAGTGATGTTGAGCACCTTTTCATGTGTTTGTTGGCCATGTGGATGTCTTCTTTGGAAAAATGTCTGTTTATGCCTTTTGCCCATTTCTTAACTGGGTTATTTGTTTTTTGGGTGTTGAATTTGATAAGTTCTTTGTAGATTTTGGATACTAATCCTTAAAAATACTAGTACATACTAATCAGATATATCATTTGCAAACATCTTCCATAGGCTGCCTTTTAGTTTTGTTGATTGTTTCTTTACTGTACAGAAGCTTTTTATCTTGATGAAGTCCTAATAACTCATTTATGCTTTTTTTCCCTTGCCTGTGGTGGCATGTTTAGTAGGAAGTTGCTGTGGCTGAGAGCAAAGAGGTTTCTGCCTGTCTTCTCCAGGATTTTAATGGTTTTCTATCTCACATTAAGGTCTTTCATCCATTTTGAATTTATTTTTGTGTATGGTGTGAGAAAGTGGTCCACTTTGCCTCTTCTGCATGATGCTGTCCAGTTTTTTTTTAAAGATTTTATTTATTTATTTGACAGACAGGGAGCGAGAGAGCACAAGCAGGGGGAGCGGCAGAGGGAGAGGGAGAAGCAGCTCCCTACTGAGCAGGGAGCCTGACATGGGGCTCTATCCCAGGATGCTGAGATCATGACCTGAGCTGGCTTAACTGACTGAGCCACCCAGGTGCCCACGCTGTCCAGTTTTATACAAAGTTATGTAGTGGGCCTTTAATCATCCTATAAATTGGCTAATTTTAACCCAAGAAATTGTGGGGCAAAGAGTGACTATTGCAGGATCATATGACCCCAAAATAACCACTGCTGCTCCAAAAGGCTGTGGGGAATGCAATTTCCTTTAGTACAATGCTTCTTAATCTTGGCTGCACATTAGAATAACCTAAAGAACTTGAAACTCTCAGTATCTACAAAACAATTCATTTAGAATCTCTCTGAGTTAGATCCAGGCAATGATGGCATTAATCTGCCCAGATAATTCCAATTTACGGGCAGCATTGAAAAACACTTCTAAAATAAATAGTGGGAGTAGCAATGGGCATGGCTATATAAACAGTATGCCAGAACAAATATAAATCACAATTATGTTGGCTTTAAAATCATGACTACTTTATTTATTTATGGCCTCAACCTAAAATCAGTGGAATGAATGGTAACATTATGTAAGGGAAAGAAAATAGTTTATAAATCAGATAAACCTGAGGTTTAACCCTCTGGTTCAGTGGATTTGGGCAAGGTTTTACCTTGATCAACTTCAGTTTTCTCATTTATAAAATGGAGATAAAACCAAACCAACTAACTCAAAAGCATTTTAAAAATAATAAACATTATAATATACAGAAAATACCTTAGATATTGTAGGTCATCAACTTCCTCTTCCATGTGTGAAGGTGTATTTTCTTTAAAAAGGTGTGATTCTGGGAATGATTGGATGTAAATCTCACACTTATCCCATGGGTTGGAGAGTACTGCTGTTTTTATAGTTTAATAGATGAGAAAATTTAAGCTCAAAAATATTAAATAATAAGTAATAAAACTGAGATAGAAGAAACACAGGTTATCTACCCCAAAGCCCAAATTCTTAACAATCCCACTCTACCAGCTCTCTAAAATAGCTACCTTCTTCCTTATTATCCTTGGAAGAAATATTGGTATGTATATAGGGTGGAAATGAGGTATTGAGAAGGGAGAATGTAGTGTCTGTAATGATGTGGTGTGGCACATGTGATACCAGCATCCTGGTAATTGTCCTCTTTTTCTTCCCTCAGGCCAAGTTGTCAACTGCAGAGCTCTCAGTTCTTTCCTAGAAGGGTCACAATGCAATTCCTCAAAGGTGATACTGTCTGTGTACTTCTGAAAAATCACCAGAATGTGCTTATTTTTTTTCATACACAATTCTTGCCTACACATGCATAACGTAGTCTGTACTTTCATAGACTAAGAAATGTAAGACATACAAACTTATGAATAACCGTATCCAATTAACCTTCTTCTACTCTCCCTCTCCCTTCAGAAGCCAATTACAATTGTCACTTGATTTTTTTTTAGTGTACCTCTTTTCTTGTTTATTCTCCTGCTATCTTGCTGTATTTAATTCTTGTAATCTTCCTTGGTAAATTCATTAGCCAACATGCTTTTTTCAATTTAGCTAAATTTCATTTATACTTCTTTGCATTCTTTCAACACACTCATCCCTATATAACCCTTCAGGTTAAGACACATACAGAAAAGATACCTGTCCAGACTTAGGTACAGATTTAAACATCAGAACTGGAGCAAACCCAAGTCTTAAATTTAAATTTAATTTAAGTTAAATTTTGTCTCTGGCATACTTCACTTACTCTCTTTAGTTTCTAGGACCTCTCACTATTCAAACATTTTCATATCCTCTTTCCCTATCAAACTGTAACCATCCCATAATAAAGTCCCTTGGTTTTCTACTAAATATAACAATAATCTCCTCTCTTCTCTAATTATCATTTTATTTCCCTCAACTGGATCATTCCCACTGGCATAGAAGCATATTCAAATATTTCACATCTTTTCTTAAAAAAATCTTCCTTGGGGGCACCTGGGTGACATAGTCAGCTAAGTGTCAGACTCGGTTTTGGCTCAAGTCATGATCTCAGAGTCATGAGATCGAGCTCTGTGTGGGGCTCCAAATAAACAAATAAATCCAAGTAAACAAATAAATCTTTTTAAAAATATCTTCCTTAATCCCACTGTTTGAAGAGGTTATCAAAAAGATGTGATGGCTGGATGACCCCTGAGCTGGACCAAAGCAATCAGAGACCCCTTGCCCACTTCCCTGTCCTTGGAATATGTATTTCACTTGCTTTTCCTGCACTAGGGGCTGATCAAGGACACAGACTTGAGAGAATAATGAGCTATTGTGACCATCTGGGCATATTATGTGACTGAACCAAGTTAAGGTTTCCACATAAACTTTAAGATTCTGGCAGGTGGGTGCACAGATCTACTCATTTTGAGGCTGCCCAAGACAAGGCTTATAAACAAATTCCCTTGCTTATTAAAACCTGCCACCTACCGGTCTGGAGTGGTCTGTCTCTCCTTACCCTACATGTAAGAGGGCCAGTTTGCAAACCAACACCCACATTGCCTTATAACTACTATCCCATTTTTTGACACCCCTTACAATAAAATTAATCTAGAGTTGCCCATAGTCATTCTCTACTTTCTCATTATCTAATCTTTTTGAAACCACTCCAAACAAACTTTCATCCCCACCACTCCACTGAAACAGCTCTTGTCAAAATTACCACCTACATTGCCTTTGCCAAATTCTATGGGCAATTCTCTGTTTTCATCTTCCTCGATCTCTCAGCAGCATTCTGTAGTGTTGTTATTACCTCCTTCCTGAAACTCATTCTTGCCTTGGCTTCTGTGACACCAGATTCCATGTTTTCTGCTATTGGTTTCCCTTTCATAGTCCCTTCTCTTGAGTCTTCCTCTTCTGCCTAAAGGTATTATCATGTGGTTATACAACTCAGAATACTATTATCATGCCTCTGAATACCATCTCAGTGCTAAGCATTCCCAAATTTACATCTTTCCCCAAGTTCAAACCTGCTTATCTACTTGCAAACCTGCAAGCTATTCATTCTCAAATTTAATGTGTCCAACACAGAAATTTATTTTCAAGCCCAAAACCTGCTCCTCTGCAAACTTCCTTACCTCACCTGATAGCGCCACCACCCACCCATTGCTCTTGATTCTTTTGACTCTTTGGTCCTTTATTTTTTTTAATTAAAATCAATTAATTAACATATAGTGGATTATTAGTTTCAGGGATAGAGTTTAGTGATTCATCAGTTGCAATAACACTCAGTATCATTACATCACCTGTCCTCCTTAATGGCCATCACCCATTTACCTCAACCCCCCTCCTCCCCTCCAGCAACTCTCAATTTTTTTCCTATAGTTAAGAGTCCCTTATGATTTGTCTCCCTCTCTGATTTCATCTTATTTTTCCTTCCTTTCCCCTATGTTCATTTGTTTTATTTCTTAAATTCCAAATATGAGTGAAATCATATGATATTTGTCTTTCTCTGACTTATTTCACTTAGCATAATACCCTCTAGTTCCATCCATGTCACTGCAAATGGCAAGATTTCATTCTTTTGATGGCTGAGTAATATTCCATATTCATTCCACATCTTCTTTATCCATTCACCTGTTGATAGACATCTGGACTCTTTCCATATTTTGGTTATTGGGGACAGTAGTGCTATAAACATAGGGGTGCAGGTGCCCCTTTGAATCACTATGTTTGTATCTTTTGGATAAATACTTACTAGTGCAATTGTTGGGTCATAGGGTAGCTCTATTTTAACTTTTTGAGGAACCTCCATACTGTTTTCCAGAGTGGCTGTACCAACTTGCATTCCCACCAACAGTGTAAGAGGGTTCCCCTTTCTCTGCATCCTCGCCAACACCTGTTGTTTCTTGAGTTGTTAATTTTAGCCATTCTAACAGGTGTGAGGTGGTATCTTACTGTAGTTTTGATTCATATTTCCTTGATGCCAACTGATGTTGAGCATATTTTCATGTGTCTGTTGGCCATTTGTATGTCTTCTTTGAGAAATGTCTGTTCATGGCTACTGCTCATTTCTTGACTGGATTATTTGGTTTTTGGTTGAGTTTGATAAGTTTGTTATAGATTTTGGGTACTAGCCCTTTATCTGATAAGACATTTGCAAATATCTTCTCCCATTCTGTAGGTTGTCTTTTAGTTTTGTTGACTGTTTCCTTTGCTGTACAAAAGCTCTTTATCTTGATGAAGTCCCAATAGTTCATTTTTGCTTGTTTCTCTTGCCTTTGAAGACGTGTCTAGCAAGCTGCTGCAGTCGAGGTCAAAGAGGTTGCTGCCTATGTTCTCCTCTAGGGTTTTGATGGATTCCTGTCTCACATTTAGGTCTTCCATCCATTTGGGTCCTTTATTTTTATCCATGATTTCTTTCCTTCATTCCCTTCAGCTCTCTATACCTCCATATGCCATTCATCAATCCATCAACTGATACTTTGGGTTCTATCTCCAAAACACATTCCAAACCAGCCACCTCTATCTCCATTGCTACCACTTTAGTTCAAGCCATTGTCATTTTTCTCTAGGTTAAATTCCTAAATTGTCTCTCTATGTTTATTTTTCTTTCCTTTACAATCTATTCTCCATTCAGCAGATATATCAAAGAATATCTCTCCCCTGACTAAAACTTCCAGTGGCATTTAACAATGCTTGGAATAATATCTAATTCTTTACTTTGGTCTACATTTCTGATGATCGGATCCTGTGCTTTCCTCCTAAACATATATTCTTTCCTCAAATGATTAGCCTAAACCAGTGATTCTCAAACTTGAAGGATTCTAAGATTGAGACAGGAAATATGCAAGATGAGCCTGGAGCATCTTTTAGCATCATAAAGTAAGGAAGTGGTAACACACACTTACTGATGGACATATGTTAAAGGGGCACAGGAGCTAACTGAAAGTGTCTCTAGTGGCCAAAACTAGAATAACTTCAGCAACAAAATAAAGTAGTATTGGATTATAAATCTAAGTGTAAAATCCATAAATGAATGGTTAAGTAAATTAACAAATGGGGAGAAGAGACAACTCTCTCATGCAGAAGAATTCCAAGTAAATTATGTAGATACTTCACCTAGTATAGTAAAGTTGGTATGAGGTTCCCCAGCCTGTGTTTATCTGCAGAAATCCTGCTAATCACTTCTCTTTGACTTTCTCAAACTTAGAGATAGGTTACAATTGTCAGTAGATCTCACATGTTTATACCTTGTTCCACTTTGCATATACACTTAAAAGCTAAAAATAACAATTAAGTGTACATAAGAATCAGCCAGAAGGCTTATAAAAACATTGATGACTGGATGCTGCATCCAGAATTTCTGATTCCCTAAGTCTTGTATTTCTTCTTCATTTTTTTTAATTGAGGTATAGTTGACACACATTAATTTCAGGTGTACAATGTAGTGATTTGATAAGTCTATATGTTTTCCTATGCTCACAAGTGTAACTACGATCTATCACCATACAATGCTATTACAATTCCTTATGCTGTGCCTTTTATTCCTGTGACTTATTCATTCCATAACTGGAAGCCTGTATCTCCCATTCTCCTTCACCCATTTTGCCCATTCCCCACCTCCTCCCTCTGGCAACCATCAGTTTGTTCTCCGTATTTGCACGTGTGTTTCTGCTTATTGTCTGTTTTTTCATTTGTTTTGTTTTGCTAGAGTTCACATATATTCTCCTGCATGTATTGTGCTTGAATATACTATCTAAACAAACTGTAACAAGCATGAGGTCATGAAAGAAGCTGCCAAAATATGGCATAGTAAAGAGGTGTGGATAACCTGCATCTTGAGGACATCACTGAGCTGTTGAAGCAACTAACCCTGAAGCCCAGCCTATTTTCAAACAACCTATTGTGAGATAATTTCCTTATTGTCTAAGTCAACCTGAGTATCAGTACTCAATTTCTCATAGTTAAGATCATCCTGGGACACTACCTCTCAGATCCCACCCTTCCACTCTTCTCATCATTTATTAGTTCCAGCTATAGTGTCCTTCAGTTTCCTGAACCTACAAAGCTCATTCTATATGAGGATCTGACAATTGACAGTCCCTCTACCTGGACATTCTGACCCCAAATCTCCCCATGGCTAGATCCTTCTTGTCACTGGAGTCTTAGCTCAAATGTTACTTTTCATAGATATCTTTCCAGACCACACAATTGGTGTTTTTCAGCCCACCTCCAATAATTTTTTACCTTATTACCCCATTTTGTTTTTGTCAGAACATTTACAGCATCCTAAATTTTTTTAAGATTTTATTTATTTATTTGGAAAGAGAGAGAGAGCAACAGCAGGGGAGCAGAGGAAGAAGGAAAAGCAGGCTCCCTGCTCAGGGAGCCTGACATGGGACTCAATCCCAGGATCATGACCTAAGCCAAAGGCAGATGCTTAATCGACTGAGCCCCCCAGGCACCCCACAGCATCCTAAATTATATCAAAGCATTTGTACATTTACTTCTTTGTTCATTTTCAGTCTCATCACTCTCTTCTCTTTCTACACCGTAAGATCCATGAGATTTGTGACCATCTCTGTCTTGCTCATTTCCATATTTCCAGTACCTGGAAGAGAGCCTAGGAATGGAAGGAGTGATTAACAAATATTTGTTTAATGAACAAATTAACCAAAAAAGGCTAACATACGTTCATTTTTTTTAAAAATTGGACTTTTTCCAAATGTGAGAATTTTAGAAAGATTGTTGAGAGAGGATATTTAAAGGTAGATCTTAAAGATTCCCTTCAAAACAAAATCACTCCATGTAGGGAACCAGGTATTGCATCTACACATAGTACACCCAAATTATCAATAAAAGATCAACCACAGCTGTCACCAAAACTCCTGGTGTATTAAAGTAATTGCCAACAGATCTATACACCAAACTAGAGCAATGTCAGCAAAAGGAAGGGTGGCAACTTTCCAAAGTAAAAAACCACTGAAGTCAGAAAAAAATACCCTGTCTCTGGCCCAAGAAGCCAGGGTAAGGTAAAAAATTATTTCTTATGTTTGTATTTTTAAATAGTGGTGTTTGTTAATTACCTGATGTCTTTAAAAAATATTAATGCCTGGCTCCCACACTAGACATTCTGATTGGATATGTATGAGACAAGACAGACCATTGGAGTTTTAAAAGCTTCCAGGTAATTCTAATGCCTAATAAAGTTTGGGAACTACTAGCTCACAACTTTTTTTTCTTGGTTATTTTCCAATTAAATTTCAAAAAAGAGAGCATTTGATTAACCCATCTTATCTTTTTGTTTTGTTTTGTTTTTGATTTTTTTATTTAAATTTAAGTAGTTGGCATACAGTGCAATATTGGTTTCTGAAGTGGATTTCAGTGATTCATTGCTTACATACAACACCCAGTGTTCACCATAACAACTGTGTTCCTTAATACCCATACCCATCTAGCAGATCCCCCACCCAATCACTTAACCTGGCTCAGCAACTCAAGTCAGCTTCCTAGGAGGAGATCAGAGATATGCTTAAAAGATCATAGGCCAGGAGAGTTGAAAAGTGTGTTTCTCACTTGTTTTTCGGAAAGAAGCTGCATCCAAAGGGCACCCTCAGGAGCATCTGGAGCACAGTGGTGGGATAATTTATTACTCCCTCCAACAACTAAAAGTTTTCTGTTCTCTGGATTGATTGCCTACTCTGAACCCACTTACAGAAAGCACCCTCCCTGCCTTCTTCTGAGACATCATCATACAGGTCAGACAAATTGATTTTCCCCATATTCTGTTTTTATCTTACTTTTGGGATTGGAAAAGCCTCTTTACCAAGGCCAAGCTGGCCTGATGGATAGGCAGAATTGGCTTATGGAGTAGGATTTCTAGTTCAGTGCTAATGCCTTTAACTCCCAAAATATTTCCCTAGACGCTACCCATGATTGAACTTCACCTAAAAAGGGAACAAAATCCTTCAAAATTGAAGAATCTTTATTTTATATGGTTACAAGGTGTTTATATCCTATAACTTTTTTAAGTGTCTTGTTGAATTTGAACTATACATCCCTGTTCAGGTAATCTACTATAAGCTTATAACAAATTTAAACCAAACAGGGTTTACTAAGGTCTTAACCTCATTGAATATTCAAAAGATTTTATTTGTTTTTATTTTTTCTACAAATTACTTTTTAAACTCAAGGGATAATTTCTCATCCTCCTTCTCAAGGGACTAAAGAAGAGCACCTGTACTCTGTCTCATTTACCATCAAAATAAGCCACAATATATATTCAAAGGCTGAGAAGCTAGAGAGTTCAAAGCATGGATTATCAGACATTATTCTGTTCAGAATTATGAATGTGGTAGATAACAAAGAACTCCACTCACTATTGCTGCAGGTATCACTCATACATGGATTCATAGACAAAATAACCAATTATAAAAGACCTTCTAAACTAGTTTTGGTTTGGGGCACCTGGGTAGCTCAGTCATTAAGCTCTGGACTCTTGGTTTTGGCTCAGATCATGATCTCAGGGCCCTGATATGATCTCAGAGTGCCATGTGGGTTCCATGCTCAGTGTAGAGTCTGCTTGAGATTCTCTCTCCACCCCCACACTTCTCCTCCTGCTCTCATATACTCTCTCTCTAATAAATAAAATCTTTAAACTAGTTTTGGTTTATAAATCACTCTGCCCTGAATATACTTCCATTTTTATTTGTTTCTTATTCCTATAAACATACCTACATTACTCTTGTTTAAACTTTGTCTCTCATTTGTCAGTTAATTTTGGTCTGCTAGTCCTATTTTCACTTCTAAATTAAGTATCCTGTTTCCTTATCTGACTGATTACTCTATTTGGGCTTAACAAGAGAAAAAAATATTTTCAAATATTAGTCTTATGTTAATTTATAATTAGGGCTAACAGTCTCTGCCTTCACTATCTTATTTATAGTTATTAACCACCTATGCATCAAACCTTATGATATGTACCATAGGGGAAAATAAAAATACAGTTTCTGCCCATTATAGAAGTTGCAGCATGATATAAAAAAATGTATGCAAACAAGTGGTCTATGAGGTAGAAAGCAGTAAATCTACCCCAGAAATTTCACCAAGATTTGGTAGGAGGACACCCCTGGAATACAACAGAGGAAATAGAAACCAGATTCAAGGAAAACAGATGATTAGGAGAAATATGTAGTAAATTTCATTGTCAAGAAAGTATATACCTACAAGAAAATATATAAATTGCGGAGTAAAAGGAAGCTGCAGAGCATTTAATTTTAGGAAAAATGGGGCTGGAAGGAGTAAATAATTCTATAATTATATTACAGACTACATACCAGATTGAGAAAATATGTGAGTAAAGCTTGATACAGATTATAAACTTTATAAGCACAAGTTATACAAGTGATATAGGATATCAATAATCAAGACACCTTTTTTGGTCAAATCCTATCTGAGAAATTCTGGACTTTGGTTCCACAATGTGTTTCTCTCTGAAAGTGTAGAAAGTAACCTGTAAAACTGCTTCTCTAAAAGGGAATAAGGACTTGGTTAAACAGAAATGTCAAATTCTTGAGGGAAAGTAACCATGTAACCTTGGATTTTGCAACAGCTGGCAAAAGGGGAAGTTGGCCCAGTCAAGAATATATACTACTTGGGAAGCCAGATTCCAAGACATTCAAAACAAAAGTAAAATTGATTCTATACTCTGGTCTCCATAAAAGAAAGTGACTCAGAAAGTTGGAAGATTTTAAAAATAATTTTTATTATTTAGCACCAAATCCTGACTTAAAGAATAATAAATGCATTCAAATAAGTGTTATATGAGATTTTTTTTCAAAATGAAAATAGGAGAGAGAAGACTAAATAAGGAGGGACTAGTGTAGATGCCCTGGAAGTTCTCTGGTGAGCCCAGAATCTTTAAAAATGTAGAAAAGTTGGAAATAAGAGGCATCATCAGGTATGATTATAAAAGAGGTCTTAGAATTATTTTAAAAATGGTAGTAAACTGTTAAAAAAACCTGTAGTGGGCTTAGGCTTGAGGAAAAACTGTGACAAAGGGAAGAAGAAGAATAAACAGAAAGGATGGAAAGAAGCTGCATAATGAAATGTCTTCAATATCAAAGGGAAGAAATCAACTAATAGCCGTAGCTCACAGGCTTGGGAACAAGAATGGAAAGAACAGTGGGCTGAGCTTCAGTGAAATCAGTTTCTCACCCCTTCTATGTCAGCCTTAATTCCTATAGTTTCCATTTCCATCCTGGGCAAATAGAGCTCTCTACTGCCGGGGAATCTGTTTGGATCTGTACAAGAGTGAGCCACCTACTTGGTCCACCTCCTTCTTCCCAAGACCCCCATTTTCTAAGTAGATTCTTTTCTTTTACCATTTTAGTTCCTATAGCTCTGTTCAGCCTTCTTAGAGCCCTCTTACTCTAGAGTGTTTAGGTGAGCAAAGACAGATACAAATTAAAAATAAGTTGATTCACCCTATTGAAAATAGGGGGGAGAGATTTTCCTCTCCTCCTTTTTCCTTGAACATTTACCTTAAAATCTTGGAATTGTAAGTACTTTCTCTGCTCTTTGAAATGTATATAAATCCTTTTGAAGCCCAAATGGACTTTTTGTCAGCTGGTCTCTTGCCTATTTTATGACCCAGAATGGCTTTCTCAAGGACCTGGGAACTATCTATTTGAAATGCCAACATCAAAGAAGATAACACCCCCATCTCCCACTTTCTAATGAAGGATAGGGGCCAAATTTCAGTGGGCACCTTACTCAATTTTGCAAAATTGCCTCCTGTTATAAAGAGATGAGAAGTTTATATTTCCTTTGGTTAAAGCAATTTAGCTAACACAGCTGGTCACCCCAATTACCAGGTAAAGTTAGAATGAATTCTGTGTAACAAATGGAGTTGCCAAGTCCTCTTATTTAAAAATCAGTTATTATTTATCTTGAAAACATATATGTAATTGGTTGTATCCGCTTGAGTCTATAAGGTGGGGTAATTCCTTTCTGCCTGCAATTTCTTAGCAGATTGCCTGTCATGTGCAGCACATTCTGGTTTAATGCTTATTCATTAGTAAATGTGTTTTCTTTACTACATTTGTGAAGAGGATTTCTGGGTTAAGAGAAGATTTTGTTTTTAATTATTTTTGTCCAACAGGTACCAACCATTCTTTTCCTGATGGCTCATTGAAAATTAATCTACAGGGGCACCTGGGTGGATCAGTTGGTTGAGTGCCCAACTCTTGATCTCAGGTCATGACCTCAGGGTCCTGGGATTGAGCCCCAAGTAGGCTCTGCACTCAGCAGGGAGTCTGCTTGAGGATTCTCTCTCTTTCTCCCACTGCCCCTCCCCACTCTCCCTATTTCTCTCTCTCTCTCTCTCTAAAATAAGTAAATCTTTTTAAAAAAGAAAAGAAAAAGAAAATTAATATACAGAGGTGCCTGGGTGGCTCACTCGGTTAAGCATCTGCCTTTAGCTCAGTTCATGATTCCAGGGTCCTGGGATAGAGCCACATGTTGGGCTCCCTGCTCATTGGAGAGTCTCCTTGTCCCTCTCCCTCTAACCCTCTCCCCCAACTTGTGTGCTCTCTCTCTCTCTCTCAAGTAAATAATAAATAAAATTTGCCAAAAAAAAGAAAGAAAATTGATATACAAACATACATTGTGGCAGGATGCAAAAGACATCCTAAAAAAGTGTATGCCTACAGGGAAAGAGGTAAACTCACAATACCGTTAGTTTGAGGGTGTTACTGTATCCAATATCAGCAGCTGACATCTTCAACGATGCATTTATTATTGTTGAACTAAAGTTTTTTAGACTAGCTTTTTCCCCCCCTTTGATGCTAAGTAAGTACAGGTCAGAATTGACCTTAAGTTGAGTTTCTGTCCTGAAAACAAGATTGTGATCCATATAATAATATTAAAATGACATCTGGAAGTTTTTCCAAATGGGAAAAAATCGCTTTTCAAATATTTTTATTGGTATATATAAATACTAAACATTTGCAGTGTACATAACAGAAGGGTCATTGTAGTCTATTGAAATTACCATCTTCCATAATAAAACGTTTCATGAGAGGTCACTGAAACCATGGAAACCATTTGGCAGCATATTCTCTCCCACCAGCTGCTGTATATTGATAGTGATTGGCCTTTGACAGATATTTGCTGATGGAAGCCATGTGTTTCCCCATGGGGTAAAGACTGTCATACTGGAGACTAGCTAGGCATCACTCTCATGCAGGGACAACAGCAAAACAGAGATGTCCATGTGGTGATGGATATACAGGAAATCTTGGTGAGAGTAACGGAGGACTAAGTTCCCTGTGGCCAGTAACCTGTATGTTTTAGGAATACAGAGTTAAACAAAAGTTTTAGAGATGTCATTGCAATACTAAGATGAAGGATATGGATGACACATATTTCATTTAATAAACCAACTTTAATTGTGAGTGATTGATTGGAAAACTCTGCTGAGAAAGACTCTAAGGTTGTATCATGAGCTCAGAAGCAGGGAGCAGCAGCCCATGAGTCACATATTTACTATTCCTCATAAAAAGGCTCTTTTTGCACTTTGTGCTTTGGTTAGACCTACTGACAGAATATAGGCTGACCTCGTCTATAAGAGAGCCAGGAAATGACTGCAGTCAGTTAGATGAGAAATCCTTACACAGGCTGTAGCATGAGGGATGACTGACAAGTTTTTGACCACAAGAATCTAACTCACTCAAAGCCATAATTTATGGAGACTGGGGAGGAAACATCTGTTCAACAACTCCCCCAAATTTCAGAGCTGAAGGACTTGTCTTAGGGGGAAAAAAATACATAAGAATCAACTAACTTCTAAGAATCAACTAACTTCTAAGTTTGCAGTGTTATGTACACTGCAAACTTCAGTAGGGGCCATGCTAGCCTGTGATCACCTAGGGCATTTTTGAAGTCATACCTCTCCTTGCTGGTTGGTTTTTAATTTTTCCTTCAATCCCAACCCATTTTATTTATGGAATCCTAGCCTAGAAGTTATCTTGGAACTTATGGAATACAACTCCCCAATCTTCCAGAAAAAGAAGAAAGGTGAAACCCAGAAAGGTAAATTGTTTAAGGTTACATAGCTGCTAAGTGGCAAAGCCAGGTCTAAAAACCCAAAGACCAGAAGATGTCAGTGCTCTTCATTTCATTATTCTGGGAGACTGACCCTGCCTCCTTCATTCACTCAACTTGGAGTTCTTTTCTCAGGCAAACCCTCACCTCATGAAGGACTCCCCTAGGGTCCTGTGCTTAGACTTGGAGGTATGTCTTAAGTAGAGAGATTTGAGAATAAAGACCTATGTGGCTCAGTCCCATGGGCTTCTTCTATGATTCTTGTAAGAATTAGGTACCAATCGTCCCCATAATACTCTTTGTAGATACCCACAGTCCCATCAGAAGGTTGGATGAGGCTTCCACTCTGAGAAAAGACTCCATCTCACATGTCTAATGTAGGGCCAAACCCACAAACAGTAAGTTCCTCCCACCTCTCAAAGGACCTCTCCATTCCTTGACACTTCATTCACCAGATCCTTAACTGTAGTCCCTCATGGGTCCTCATATACTATTCCTGACTTGTCTTGAATACAAAGAAAATGTAGCATTCTTATTATCTGTTAGGATTTCTAATTTCCTCTAACTCTTAATGAGGCTAACTAAATTAAACACTCATGACATGTGTTCGAGTTTTTAGAGTCAAGGTATATGAAATGAAGTTTAACAGTCAACACTGGAAACCTGAAATAGGCTTAGTTCTTCCCCAGGATTGAATGGAATGCTTTTGGACAGAGTTTATACTCTCCTTGGGCCAATATTAGCTACTTAGGAAGCTGAGGACTCTGGGCCTTGTGCTCTTGTGCCCATTTCCAAATATTAGGATGAGAAAAGAACTTCTGATCAGGCCATTCTTCTCTTTGGTCACGTTCTGGGATCAGTCCCAAAGAGGCAATTTCATAAATCTTTTTTTTTCATTTCATAGATTTTCTGATGCTTTACATTTATAAAATATCTATCATCCTCCAAGTTTATCTACAACACAATGCCATGGACCTTTTAGCATATTGTCATTGATAGAACAATCCAGAAGACAAGCATGAAATGTTTGGTTAATATTTCATTATTACTCTTCAGTTTATGTTGACAACTAAGACACCATGTGATTTCAGTGCATACAAAGACACCAATAACCACATAAATAATACCAGCAGTGGGAACTCTCCTGGAAGGTGAACATTTCTAAGATCTCATGACACATCATTTCATACAACAAAATTTTCTCCACCTCTGTTAGGACCTTCTCAAAGTGAGTGAGGATCTCTCAGGGTCCTAACAGAGCCAGAATCAACAGCAGGATAGATTCTAGCATAAAATTAATCAAGACCCTGAGGGTCTTCTACCAGACTTCAGCATGACTGTCAAAACATCTTATCTTCTTAAGTTCACCTCTGCAAGGGAGCATTAGGGAGAAGGAGCTATAGGGACTGCAGTAAAGAATTACAAACAAAAAGCTTTTCCACAGATGCTAACAGTCAGGGGGGCTGAAAAACTCTTTGATCTTCTCATCTTTCAAGGTTGCTTTGAGATAAAGAGGCCAGGAAATATCCCAGAGATAAGGACAATATAAAAGTCTTTGTTTTACCCTAACAGCCCATTAGTAAGAGCCCAGACTCCTATTTATTACTCCAAAATTAAGGGTTATACTGAGAGATATAAATGGCCATATACTTTTTGTGGATTTTGTTAAGAAGAGAGCTCCAGGACCATCCTCTATGCCAGCATAGTCCAGAGAAACAGCAAATAAAGACTACCTAAAGTGAGTAAAATGAGAAAGCATCCACACAACAGAAGTAACATCAGGGGTGTTAATAAGAGCCATTGACAAGCTAACAACTTAAAGTCCCAATAATAGGAGGAAGAGCAAAGGAAGCAGAAGAGAGGCCCTGCCTCTTCACATGGAGATCAAGCAGGCAAGAAATTGTCCAAAAGAAAAAAGCATTATCAAGAATGAGTTCAAGGGGGAGACGAACCATGAGAGACAATGGACTCTGAAAAACAAACTGAGGGTTCTAGAGGGGAGGAGGTTGGGGGATGGGTTAGCCTGGTGATGGGTATTAAAGAGGGCACATTCTGCGTGGAGCACTGGGTGTTATGCACAAACAATGAATCATGGAACACTACATCAAAAACTAATGATGTAATGTATGGTGATTAACATAACAATAAAAAAAGATTAAACTAACATCTAAAGGAATTCTCATCATCTAGAAATTCATGGTACCAAATTTTAAGAAAAATAAAAAAGCTTCTTTAATTTCCATAAAAAAAAAGAATGAATTCAAATGAGTTTTGCAAAGAGGTCAGCAAAGCCACAGACACAAAGCATAATGAAGGGATGCTACAAGCACCTTGCAAGACTCACAAGAAAATGAAGTAGACTCACACTAATCTGGCCTGGCCTGTACATGCTCCTCGTCAGCTCTCTGTTTGAGAAGGTTATGATGGTAACAGTTAAATTCACCTTTGTATACCATATCCAAAGTAAGTTATATTAGTTGAAATATTTAACTGTTTGGATCTATTAGTCACACACCTCCCCACAGAGGTATGATTGTTAATGTGGCTAATGGAAACCCATAGCTGTGATTTCAGTAGCTCACACTAGTATAGTTACAGCCATCACATGGAACCAGAATGCCTATCACTGGAAGCCCCCAAATGAAAGAACTTCTTTGCCCCAGGTAGGCCTGATTGGTGGAGTCTCAGATCAATGCCAACTTTACCTCAGTCCTTTCCTCTCTCTGATACAGAAGTCAGTAAACTATGGTGGCATGTGAGCTAAATCCAGCTAGCTGACTGAGTTTTATAAGTAAAGTTTTATAAGAACACAGCCACATCCATTTGTCTACATATTGTCTGTGCCTGTGTTCTCACTATAATGGCAAAGTTGAGTAGTTACAACTACCAGTACACCTTCTCCATTACTTGAATCCTTTCTCTTCCTTGTCTTCCCTTCTTCTTTTTGGGGGGCTATTATCCAGCCATAGTCTTAACTCCAGAATGTTCCTGGATCCCCATCTAATTAGTCCACAACCCAGCTATCATTAGTGGTTCATTCTAGTTTTGCTTTGGAGTGTGGAGAATTTTTATTATTGTTGTTTTCATCTCACTGGATTCACTAAATTAAATACATTGCTTTGGGTATAAGTTTAAAAAATACAGAGAAAACTCTTGTTAAAGAAAGAGTTAAAAACCTCCCCCTTCTCTCCATTCTACCTCTTGAAATAATCAGTGTTAATATTTCAATCTTTCCACATTTTTCTCTAGGGGTGGCTTTTAAAATATCTATTATCACAGTAAGGTTGGGAGGATAAAATACTTAATATTTAATATGCAGAGCACATTCACTTCACTCGAGAAACATTTTTAAATACCTTTATATTTCAAGCACTGTGCTAAGTACTGAAAAATCAACTTAAAATACTCTAGGGAAGATACCTGAATATCAAATAATATTGGTTGTTTCTTTTTATGGAGTTGTTAAAAAGCCCCACCATGCTTAATAAAATGATGACGATTTGATTGCACATACAAGCTAGCCAAGCCAAGGATGGGTGACGTTAGATACAAGGAGGACTAATAAATAGTTGGAGGCAACCCATTCTCCATATCTAGAAAGAAAATTAATTCAGAATTCAGAGTATAAAATTAACGAATTGGTAGTTATCTTCTTATATTCTTTGAGAGTCATTAGTGATATTTAGCAATGGGTCTGGTTCTCTTCCTTCCAGTAGCTTAGTATGATCATACTCTTCCCCATCCTTGAAGTTAGGTAGCCCTGAGGCACTTTCATTGGAAGCAGGAAGTTGGAAAGAGAAAAATTCAGTTAACAGACCTACACTGGAATCAAGGCACAAAGCAAACATGGCCTTAATTAAGGCAGAAAAAGGGGTGCTGTAGTTGAGCCTGTGCTTACTAGGGACTTTAAGATGATAGAATTCAGTGCTGATAGGATGAGACATTGGGTGAGAGCAAATGTCCAGTTTCTGGCCTGGGTAATTGGGTGGAAGTGGATCTTGCCATTCACTGAGAGGAAAAATCAGGGCATAATTGAGCAGAAGAAAGACCCTGGTGAGTTTAATTTGAGACAAAATGTGTTTAAGGAGCCACACAGAGATGTACAGGCGTTGGATACACAGATATGGAATGGTGGAAAGATATCTACAGTGAAAATATAGATTTGGAGTTCTTAGGGAACAAATAATAATTAAAGTCATAGGCTTGAATTAGTTCTTCCAAATAGACTCTAGAACAGCACTGTCCAATATAAATTTCTGTGATGATAGAAATGTTCTCTATCTGCCCAGTCCAGTACAGTAGCCATCAGACATATGTGGCTATTGAGCACTTGAAATGTGGCTGGTGGAACTGAGGAACTGAATTTTTAATTTTTTAGTTTTGATTTACTTAAATTTAAATGGCCACAAGTAGCTGTGTCCCCTTTGGACAACATAGCTATCAAGAAAAAGAGCAATAAGGCAAGACTGGAGTCTCAAGAAACATTAAAAAGTATATTCCATATCAGTATACACATATACATTCTATATATGTCCATGTGTTAAGGAATAGTTTTAACTTTTGCTTCCAGCCATGATGTAGTAACAGAAACCACATTTATCTTTCCAACTGAAACAACTAAAAAAGGCAAAATACATAAAACAATATTTTTCAAAACTTTAGACCTCAGGCAGTGAAAGGACAATAATCCCTGTGAAATGAAACAGGTAAGGTGAGCTCTATGATTGCCCCAACTTACTGCATGAAGAAAGTCTCCAGGCTGTGATACAAAAAGAGGGAACATAGGCAGATCCTGGCTGGCTTTCTTAGTTAATGAGACACAGTTGGAAGGCTGGGAAGCCAAGGCACCTAAAATTCACAAGGCAGAACACCAGAAATGACAGAGCTGCTAAGAGAAACAGAAACAGAGTCAGAGACAAAAGAGTAAGAATGCTTAGAGATCTGCAGTGTTCCCTTGGTTTTAAGCAATCAGCACATGCATGTGAAAAAAACCACCTGAGGCCAGGATAAAAAACCCGAGAGGATCAGAGAGAACAATCCTTTGGTCTCACACAGAGCCAAAAATAGTTCCTGTTCCCACTAGCCAGAATGGGAAACCTCATGATACCCAGAGTACCAGATAGAGTGCCTGGAAAAGTTTGGCCTCAATAGGTGGGGGAAAAAAATTAGCCTTAGACAAATACTTCTTAATCATGGGCAATCTTGCCTCCCAGGGACATTTGGCAATGTCTGGAGATATTTTTGGTCATCATACTGGAGAGATGCTACTAGTATGTAGAGACCAATGATACTGCTACACATACTACAATGCACAGAACAGCCCTCCAAATCAAAGAATTATCCAACCCAAAATGTGAATAGTGACAAGGTTAAGAAATCCTGCACTAGACTAAATGCTGCTCTCATCCTTACCTAACAAAACTTAAAAGCAAGAACTGAAAGGATCACACTGTTTCTAAATAACTGAACTGCATTCTACAACAAAGCTCAAGAATATTTATAGGAATACACAAATATCTATTGCCACATTTTAAAATTCACAATGTCCGATATCCAATCAAAGATTATCAGGCATGTAAACAAGCAGGAAAATAAAATCCATAACATAAACAGAAGCATCAACAACAACAAAACAATCAACTGAAACCAATGGAGAAATGGCATAGGTAATAAATTAGTAGATAAGTATATTGAAAGTTATTATAACTGTATTTCATATGTTCAAGAAGCTAGAAGAAAGACTGAATGTGGTAAGTGAAGACATGGAAGATGTAAAAATGACCCAAATAAAATTTCTAGAGATAAAAAGTATAATCTCCAAGATGAAAAATACACTACATGGGATTAACAGCAGATGAGCTATTGCAAAAGAAAATATTAGTGAACTTGAAGATATAGCAGTAGAGTATCCAAAATGAAATACAGAAAGAAAACAAAAGAGAAAAATTCAACAGAGCAGGGGGAGGAGTTAAGATGGCAGAGGAGTAGGGAGACCCTAAGTTTATCTCGTCCCTTGAATACAACTAGATAGTTATCAAATCATTCTGAACACCCGAGAAATCAAAGATCTGAGAAAACAAATGCTGCAGGTCTACAAGTAGAAAAGCGACCACCATTTGGAAGGTAGGAGGTGCAGAGATTTGAATCTGGTGTGATATAGCTGAGGATATGGCAGAGGGGAGGAAGTCTGCCTAAGGAGGCTACTGCAAAGTATTATAAACAAAGTACAAAATCAGAACTTTTAGAAGTCTGCTACGGTGGGGTATGTCCTGGGCTTAAAAGTGCTCAGGTGGTGAAGCGGGGCAGAATACCAGAAGTGACAGTGTGACCTCAGGATCCCTGGGATCACAAGAAGAATGGGGAGATAAGAGTGATTGATTGCTTTTCTTTGTGGACTCACTGAAATGGGGGGGGGGTAGAATTTTCAGCTCCAGGGATAGAGAGCAGAGCACAGCCATATCCATCCTGCCCTTGGGTGCTGAAAGCCTTCAGGGAGTAAAAGAGCTCCACATAGTGGAATCCAGAGCTGCTTACACTGAGCCCTGCCTCTGTCCATGGGAGGTACATTTGCACTAGGGCAAGTACACCTGAGAATCAGTACAACAGTCCCCTACCCCAGAAGACCAGCACAAACAACTTACTTGCACTAGATTTACTGATCATAGAGGGCTGCAAAGCTTCAGCTCTTGGGGAAAACAGTATTTAGCATTATTTGTATTTTTTATTCTTTGGTCTTTTAGTATTATTTTTTCAGTTATTTTCTCATTTTCAATTCTTTTTAATTCTTTTTTAATTTTAATTTTTATATATGTTACATATTTTTTATTTTTTATTTCCTTTCATTGTATTTCATTTTATATATAAATATAATATGTATATGTGTATATATGTGTATATATATATTATATATAATATGTATATATGTATGTATGTATACATACACATATATACATATATAAATACACATATAAATATATATACATACATATAAATATATAAATACACATATACATATATATATATATAAGTTTTTCTTTCTCTCTTATTTTGGGATCTAGTTTCTTTTAACAAGCAAACCAAAATATGCCCAGGATCTAGTTTGTTTTGGTTTGGGTTTTTTGGTTTTCTTTTTTTCCTATTGTTGTTTTTTTCTATTTCTTTCTTCTTTTCTTTTCTGGACAAGATGATGAGATGGTGAAATTCACCCTAAAAGAGAGAATAGGAGGTAGAACCCACTGCCAGGGATTTAATCAATATAGATATAAGTAAGATGTCTGAACTAGAATTTAAAACAATGATTATAAGGATACTAGCTGGGCTTGAAAAAAGCACTGAAGACACTAGAGAATCCCTTATTGTAGAGATACAAGAACTAAAATCTAGTCAGGCTAAAGTTAAAAATGCTCTTACTGAGATGCAGTCCCAATTGGAGGCTTTAAAAATGAGAATAAATGAGGCAGAAGAGAGAGTCAGTGCTATAGAAGATAAAATGATGGAAAATAAGGAAGCTGAAAAGAAAAGAGAAAGAAAACTACTGGATCACAAAGGGAGATTTAGAGAACTCAGCAATTACATAAAGAGAAATAATACCCAGAAAATAAGGGTCCCAGAAGATGAGGAGCAAAAGAGAGGGGAAGAAAATTTATTTTGAACAAATTATAGCTGAAAACTTCCCTAATCTGGGGAAGGAAACAAGTATTCAAGTCCGGGAGGCACAAAGAACCCCCCCTCAAAATCAATAAAAATGTCAACACCACTGCATATAATAGTGAAGCTTGCAAATTTCAAAGATAAAGAGAAAATCCTGAAAGCAGCTTGGGACAAGAGGCCCTTAACCTATAAGGGTAGACACACAAGGCTGGCCACAGACCTGTCCACAGAGACCTGGCTGCCCTGACGAGACTGGCATTATATAGTCAATGTACTAAATAAGACAAATATGCAGCCAAAAATACTTTATCCAGCAAAGCTGTGTTTCAGAATAGAAGGAGAGATAAAGAGTTTCCAGGACAAACAAAAGCTAAAGGAATTTGTGAACACTAACCCAGCCCAGCAAGAAATATTAAAGGGGATTCTTTGAGCAGAGAGAGAGTCCAAAAGTAACAAAGACAAGAAAGGAACAGAGAAAATCTACAGCAACAGCAACTTTACAGGTAATACAATGGCACTAAATTCATATCCTTCAATAATTACTATGAATGTAAGTGGACCCAATGCTCCAATCAAAAGACATATGGTATCAAAATGGATAAAAAAACAAGACCCATCCATATGCTGCTTATAGGAGACTCAATTTAGACCCAAAGACACCTCCAAATTGAAAATGAGGAGGTAGAGAACAACTTAATGGGCCAATGGACATCAAAAGAAATCTGGACTAGCCATCCTTATATCAGACAAACTAGATTTTAATCCAAAGACCATAATAAGAGATGAGGAAAGACACTATATCATAATTAAAGGGTCTATCCAATAAGAAGATCTAACAATTGTAAATATTTATGCCCTTAACTTGGGAGCAGCCAAATACATAAGCCAATTAATAATAAAATTAAAGAAACTCATTGATAATAATGCAATAATAGTAGGGGACCTTGACACCCCACTCACAGCAATGGACAGATCATCTAAGCAGAAGATCAACAAGGAAACAAGGGCTTTGAATGGCACACCAGACCAGATGAACTTAACAGATATATTCAGAACATTTCATCCTAAAGCAGCAGAATACACATTCTTTTTGAGTGCACATGGAACTTTCACCAGAATAGATCACATACTAGGTCACAAATTAAGTCTCAACCAGTACAGAAAGATTGAGATCATACCATGTATATTTTCAGACCACAATGTTATGAAACCTGAAGTCAACCACAAGAAAAAATTTGGGAGGACCGCAAATACATGGAGGTTAAAGAACATCCTACTAAAGAATGAATGGGTCAACCAGGAATTAAAGAGAATTTTAAAAATACATGGAAGCAAATGAAAATGAAAACACAACAGTTCAAAACCTTTGGGATGCAGCAAAGGCAGTTCTAAGAGGAAAGTATATAGCAATACAGACATACCTCAAGAAACAAGAAAAGTCTCAAATTCATAACTAACCTTACATCTAAAGGAGCTGGAGAAAAGAACAGCTTTATTTGCTGTTCCAGTACGAGAATAGAAATAATAAAGATTAGAGCAGAAATCAATGATATTGAAAAAAAAAAGTAGAACAGATCAACGAAACTAGGAGCTGGTTCTGTGAAAGAATTAATAAGATTGATAAGCCCCTAGCCAGACCTATCAAAAAGAAGAGAGAAAGACCCAAATAAATAAAATCATGAATGAAAGAGGAGAGATCATAACCAACACCAAAGAAATACAAACAATTACAAAAGAATGTTATGAAAAACTATATGCCAACAAATTAGGTAATCTGGAAGAAATGGACTCCTAGAAACATATAAACTACCAAAACTGAAGCAGGAAGAAAAAGAAAACCTGAACAGACCCATAACCAGCAAAGAAGTTGAAGCAGTAATCAAAAATCTCTTAACAAACAAGAATCCAGGGCCAGATGGCTTCCAAGGGGAATTCTACCAAACACGTAAAGAATTAATACCCATTCTTTTGAAACTGTTCCAAAAAATAGAAATGGAAGGAAAACTTCCAAGCTTGTTCTATGAGGCCAGCATTACCCTGATCCAAAAAACCAGACAATGACCCCCGCTAAAAAGAATTACAGACCAGTATCACTGATAAACATGGATGCAAAAATTCTCACCAAAATACTACCCAATAGGATCCAACAGTACATTAAAAGGATTATTTACCATGACCAAGTGGAATTTATTCCTGGGCTGCAAGGGTGGTTCAATATGCACAAATCAATGGATGTGATACACCACATTAATAAGAGAAAGGACAAGAACTATATGATCATCTTAATAGATGCAGAAAAAGCATTTGACAAAATACAGCATCCTTTCTGGATAAAAACCCTCTGCCATGTAGGGACAGAGGGAATATACCTCAGTATCATAAAAGCCATACACAAAAGACCCACAGTCAATATCATTCTCAATGGGAAAAAACTGAAAGCTTTTCCCCTAAGTTCAGGAACATGACAGAGATGTCCACTCTCACTACTGTTGTTCAACATAGCTCTGTAAGTCCCAGCCTCAGCAATCAAACAACAAAAAGAAATAAAAGATAGCCAAAATGGCAAAGAAGTCAAACTTTCATCTTTGCAGATGACATGATACTCTGTGTAGAAAACCCAAAGACTCCACCAAAAAAATGATAGAACTGATACAGTAATTCAGCAAAGTTGCAGGATATAAAATCAATGCACAGAAGTCAGTTGCATTTCTATACATTAACAATGAGGCAGAAGCAAGAGAAATCAAGGAATAGATCCCATTTATAATTGCACCAAGAAGCATAAGATACCTAAGAATAAACCTAACCAAATAGGTAAAGGATCTGTACCCAAAAAACTACAGAATATTTATGAAAGAAATTGAAAAAGACACAAAGAAATGGGAAAACATTCCATGCTCATGGAATGGCAGAAAGAATATTGTTAAAATGTCTGTGATACCCAGAGCAGTCTACACATTCAATGCGATCCCTACCAAATTACCATCAGCACTTTTCACAGAGCTGGAACAAACCATCCTAAAATTTGTATGGAACCAGAGAAGACCCCAAATAGCCAAAGTAATGATGAAAAAGAAAACCAAAGCTGGACACATCACAATTCCAGACTTCAAGCTCTATTACAAAGCTGTTATCATCAAGACAGCATGGTACTGGCACAAAAGCAGACACATAGATGAGTGGAACAGAAGAGAGAACCCTCAACAGAAATGGACCATCAACTTTATGGTCAACTAATCTTTGACAAAGGAGGAAATATTCAATGGAAAAAAAGACAGTCTCTTCAACATATGGTGTTGGGAAAACTGGACAGCCACATGCAGAAGAATCAAACCAGAGCACTTTCTTACACCATACACAAAAATAAATTAAAAATGCATTGAAGACCTAAATATGAGACAGGAATCCATCAAAATCCTAGAGGAGAACACAGGCAGCAACCTCTTTGACCTCGACCACAACAACTTCTTGCTAGACACATCTCCAAAGGCAAGGGAAACAAAAGCAAAAATGAACTATTGGGACTGTATCAGGAAAAAAAGCTTTTGCACAGCAAAGGAAACAGCCAACAAAACTAAAAAGCAATCTATGGAATGGGAGAAGATATTTGCAAATGACTTATCATATAAAGTGCTAGTATCCAAAACATATAAAGAACTTAACAAACTTTACACCCAAAAATCAAATAACCCAGTCAAGAAATGGGCAGAAGACATGAACAGACATTTCTCAAAGAAGACATACAAATGGTCAACAGACACATGAAAAAATGCTCAACATCAGTTGGCATCAGAGAAATACAAATCAAAACCACAATGGGATACGACCTGACACCTGTCAGGATGGCTAAAATTAACTCAGGAAATGACAGATGTTGGATGCAGAGAAAAGGAAACCCTCTTAAACTGCTGGTGGTAATGCAAACTGGTGCAGCCACTCTGGAAAACATTATGGAGGTTCTTCAAAAAGTTGAAAATAGAAATTCCCTATGACCCAATAATTGCACTAGTAGGTATTTATCCAAAGGATACAAACATAGCGATTTGAAGGGACACATGCACCCCAATCTTTATAGCAGCAGTAACCACAATGGCAACATATGAAAAGAGTCCAGAAATCCATCAATAGATGAATGGATAAAGATGTGGTGTATATACAGACAATGCAATATTACTCAGCCATCAAAAAGAATGAAATCTTGCCATTTGCAATGACATGGATGGAACTAGAGGGTATTATGCTAAATGAAATAAGTCAGTCAGAGAAAGACAAATATTTTACCCATATGTGAATTCAAGAAATAAAACAGATGAACATAAGGGAAGAGAAGAAAAAATAAAATAAGAGGAAAACAGAGAGGGAGGGAAACTGTAAAACACTCTTAACTATAGGAAACAAACTGAGGGCTGCTGGAAGGGAGGTGGATGGGGGCATGGGGTAATTGGGTGATGATCATTGAGGAGGGCACTTGATGTAATGAGCACTGGGTATTATATGCAACTGATAAATTACTAAATTCTACCTCTGAAATTAATAATACAGTATATGTTAATGAATTTGAATTTAAATAAAAAATTAGAAAGAAAAAAGATCAACAAAGCATCAGTGAGCTGTGTAACACAAGTGGCCTAATATACATGTCACTGGGAGTTCCTGAAGGATAAAAGAGGGAAGGGTGGATGGAAAAAATATTTGAAGAAATAAAGGCCAAAAATTTTCCGTGTTTGACAAAGAGCTATAAACCCACAAATCCAAGAAGTTTAAAAATCTCGATATGAAGAAATGCAATTGTTGTTGTCTAAGTTTTAATAGAAGCCCCAAGACTGCAGATGCCAGCTTCACTAGCCAACCTATATATCATGAGTTGAATTATGTCACCCCCCAAAAAATATATTGGAGTCCTAACACTCAGTACCTATGAATATGAACTTATTTGGAAATAAAGTCTTTCAGATATATTCAGGTCACGATGACGTCATACTCAGTTAAGATGGGCCCTAATCCAATATGACTGGTATTTTTATAAAAAGATAAAACAGAAACATAGACAGAGACCCACGGGAAGAATGCCATGTGATGACAGAGGCAGAGATTGGAGTGATACATCTATAAGCTAAGAAACTCCAAGCATTGCTGGCACCAGAAACTAAGAGAAAGGCAGGGAACAGACTCTCCCCTAGAGCCTTCAGATAGGGCATAGACCTTCTAACACCTTGATTTGTGAATTCTAACTTCCAAAACTGTGAGAGAGTAAGTTTCTAGTGGTTTAAGCCACCCAGTTTATAGTAATTACTCATGGAAGCCCTAGGAAACATATACCATACATATATACTGTACAGAACCAGCTAAAATTCAGTCCAACTTTCTCCCCCTGCCTTGAGGGCATAAAAATATTGAAATTGAAAAGTGTAGAATTTTTCCAATATGCTCTGATTTGATGTCTGATAAATGAATTAATGCAGAGTGAGACTGCCTTCATGCCCTAGGTGACATATAATCTCTCAACTGTCACACAACCGGCCCAAAACCCACAAAAGTAGATGACTAGGGCATTAGATCAACATGACAAGGAGCTAAAATTTCTAGGAAGACTTTCACTTCTTCTAGGCTCCTAAAAACATTGCCCTCAAGCACAAGAGAAGGACTTTGCTGATGAAATTCCTAGGATAAGTGTCAGTCACTCAAGGAAAATGAAATTGTCAGGCAGCACTGCTATAATCAGATGCAGTATTTAGAGAATCACAAAAGGACAGTGGACCCAATTGGCCTCTGGCTGCCCCCTGAAAACATCGTAATTCACACCAGGCTGTGCGGAGTGTTTTACAGTACAAAAACCCTTTAATTCTGAATGGGAATTCATTCAGACTCTGAGCAGTATGGAGACAAAGTGTTAGAGCACAAGCAGGAGCAAATACAGAAAGGTGGAGGGAGGGAAGTGAAGGAGGGAGGCCTATGCATCCCTGACAGCAACTTGGTTGCCTTAATTACCTGTTCTTGCTCATGGATCTCTTATTCCACACATAGATGCTCAGTGAGGCACCACATCTCTCAGCTCCTCCATATGTGTGCTGTATGTGTGAGTGGTGTGTGTGTGTGTGTGTGTGTGTGTGTGTGTGTGTATGGTATGTGGTGTGTGGTGTGTGTGGTCATGGTGTATGGTATGTGTAGATGGTATTGTGTGTGGTGTATGGTATGTGTGGGTGGTATTCTGTGTGGTGTATGCAGAGGGCGGAGCGTGTGGTAGGTGTATGGTGGGGTGGGGTGTGTTGGAGCAGGAGGAAGGGGAGATATGACTGGCTAAACACCTGGCTCCAGGCTTTGCTAGACTCAAGTGCAGCAAAACAAACCTGGGAATGTAGCTGCAGCATAAGCAGTGACTTGGAGTTGATCCATAGTTTAGACTATTTTTAGCAATGACATGCCATGACTTTGCACTCTTCCATAATATAATTGATGGCAATAGGATCCCATTGGGAACAACAACTACAGCTAAGGATTCTTCGCTTTCCATCTAATAGTCCTTTTACATGAATCATGAAACATTTCTAGACTTCTGAGACATTTCAAACACACGTATTTTCCAAAATTTGAGGGACAAATAAAAAAGTGATTGAATATTTCAACACTAAATCTGTATGGGAAATTTTAAGCAGTCCCTCCAGTCACTTTAAAATCTGTAAAATAAGTAAACAAATGCTAACCTAGTGCAAAATCATGATTAGTGATTGCCAGAGTCAATAAAGTAATGAAAATGGTGCCATAATTAGTATTAAATTATTAGCCTCTAAGCCCATTAGAAAGCTACTGAACAAGTACCTATTAAGTAAAATAAGTTAATTGAATAATAGTGTCTTTTTATAAAGGGATACTGTATCGCAAGTATTATAAGAATTCATATCAAGATTACTAAGAGATAACAGTTCGCCTAGCAACTTTGGCTATTTCCTGTTCAGAAATGTAAAAGGAAGAGTACAGATAAATTTAGGAATTCCTAGAATACCAAATCTGATGAAAAAGCGAGTCAGAACTTCAATTCCATGAACAATTAGAAAATGCCTATGAGATTGCAGATTAATCATGAAAACTGAAAGAGACCTAGAGCTAAAAACATTCATTTTATTTTTCTTAAAGATTTATATTTATTTCAGAGTCTTTTTTAAACTTTTTATTGTTATGCTAATCACCAAACAGTACATCATTAGTTTTTGATGCAGTGTTCCATGATTCATTGTGCATAACATCCAGGGCTCCATGCAGAACGTGCCCTCTTTAATACCCATTACCAGGCTAACCCATCCTCCCGCCCCCCCTCCCCTCTGGAACCCTCAGTTCAGAGTCCATCATCTCTCATGGTTCATCTCCCCCTCCGATTTACCCCCCCTTCATTATTCCCCTTCTGCTATCTTCTTTTTTTATTTCTTAACATATAATGCATAATTTGTTTCAGAGGTACAGATCTGTGATTCAACAGTCTTGCACAATTCACAGCGCTCACCATAGCACATACCCGCCCCAATGTCTATCACCCAGCCACCCCATCCCTCCCACCTATCCCCACTCAAGCAACCCTCAGTTTGTTTCCTGAGATTAAGAATTCCTCATATCAGTGAGGTCATGTGATACATGTCTTTCTCTGATTCACTTATTTCACTCAGCATAACACCCTCCAGTTCCATCCATGTCGTTGCAAATGGCAAGACCTAATTCCTTTTGATGGCTGCATAATATTCCATTGTATATATATACCACTTCTTTATCCATTCATCTGTCGATGGACATCTTGGCTCTTTCCACAATTTGGCTATTGTGGACATTGCTGCTATAAACATCAGGGTGCATGTACCCCTTCGGATCCCTACATTTGTATCTTTGTGGTAAATACCCAGTAGTGCAATTGCTGGATCATATGGTAGCTCTATTTTCAACTGTTTGAGGAACCTCCATACTGTTTTCCAGAGTGGCTGCACCAGCTTGCATTCCCACCAACAGTGTAGGAGGGTTCCCCTTTCTCCATATCCCCGCCAACATCTGTCGTTTCCTGACTTGTTAATTTTAGCCATTCTGACTGGTGTGAGGTTGTATCTCATTGAGGTTTTGATTTGGATTTCCCTGATGCCGAGCTATGTTGAGCACTTTTTCATGTGTCTGTTGCCCATTTGGATGGCTTCATTGGAAAAATGTCTCTTCATGTCTTCTGCCCATTTCTTGATTGGATTATTTGTTCTTTAGGTGTTGAGTTTGATAGCTTCTTTATAGAGTTTGGATACTAGCCCTTTATCTGATATGTCATTTGCAAATATTTTCTCCCATTCTGTCGGTTGTCTTTTGGTTTTGTTGACCGTTTCTTTTGCTATGCAAAAACTTTTTATCTTGATGAAGTCCCAATAATTCATTTTTGCCCTTGCTTCCCTTGCCTTTGGCGATGTTTCTAGGAAGAAGTTGCTGTGGCTGAGGTCGAAGAGGTTGCTGCCTGTGTTCTCCTTTAGGATGTTGATGGACTCCTGTCTCACACTTAGGTCTTTCAACCATTTTGAGTATATTTTTGTGTGTGGTGTAAGGAAACGGACCAATTTCATTCCTCTGCATGGGGCTGTCTGATTTTCCCAACACCATTTGTTGAAGAGACTGTCTTTTTTCCATTGGACATTCTTTCCTGCTTTGTCAAAGATTAGTTGACCATAGAGTTGAGGGTCCATTTCTGGGCTCTCGATTCTGTTCCATTGATCTATGTGTCTCTTTTGAGCCAGTACCATACTGTCTTGATGATGACAGCTTTGTAATAGAGCTGGAAGTCCGGAATTGGGATGCCGCCAGCTCTGCTTTTCTTTTTCAACATTCCTCTGGCTATTCGGGGTCTCTTCTGGTTCTGTACAAATTTTAGGATTATTTGTTCCATTTCTTTAAAAAAGGGGCTGGTATTTTGATAGGGATTGCATTGAATATGTAGATTGCTCTAGGTTGCATTGACATCTTCGCAATGTTTGTTCTTCCAATCCGTGAGCATGGAAAGTTTTTCCATTTCTTTGTGTCTTCCTCAATTTCTTTCATGAGTATTCTATAGTTTTCTGAGTACAGATCCTTTGCATCCGTGGTTAAATTTATTCCTATGTATCTTATGGTTTTGAGGGCAATTGTAAATGGGATTGATCCCTTAATTTCTCTTTCTTTTGTCTTGCTGTTGGTGTATAGAAATGCCAATGATTTCTGTGCATTGATTTTATATCTTGCCACTTTACTGAATTCGTCTATGAGTTCTAATAGTTTTGGGGTGGAGTCTTTTAGGTTTTCCACATAAAGGATCATATCATCTGCAAACAGTGAGAGTTTGACTTCTTCTTTGCTGATTTGGATGCCTTTTACTTATTTTTGTTGTCTGACTGCTGTGGCTAGGACTTCTAATACTATGTTGAATACCAGTGGTGATAGTGGACATCCCTGCTGCATTCCTGACCTTAGGGGGAAAGCTCTCAGCTTTTCCCCATTGAGAATGATATTCGCTATAGGGTTTTCATAGATGCCTTTTATGATATGGAGGTATGTACCCTCTATCCCTATACTCTGAAGAGTTTTGATCAAGAAAGGATGCTGTACTTTGTCAAATGCTTTTTCTGCATCTATTGAGAGGATCATATGATTCTAGTTCTTTCTTTTGTTAATGAATTGTATCACGTTGTTTGATTTATGGATGTTGAACCAACTTGCAGCCCAGACATAAATCCCACTTGGTCATGGTGAATAATCCTTTTCATGTACTGTTGGATCCTATTGGCTAGTATTTTGGTGAGAAACTTTGCATCCATGTTCATCAAGGATATTGGTCTGTAAATCTCCTTTTTGATGGTGTCTCGGTCTGGGTTGGGGATCAAGGTGATGGTAGCCTCATAAAACGAGTTTGGAAGTTTTCCTTAGATTTCTATTTTTTGGAACAGTTTCAGAAGAATAGGTATTAATTCTTCTTGAAATGTTTGGTAGAATTCCCCTGGGAAGCCATCTGGCCCTGGACGTTTGTTTCTTGGGAGATTTTTGATGACTGCTTTATTTCCTTAGTGGTTATAGGTCTGTTCAGGTTTTCTATTTCTTCCTGGTTCAGTTTTGGTAGTTGATACATCTCTAGGAATGCATCCATTTCTTCCAGGTTATCTAATTGCTGGCATATAGTTGCTCATAATACGTTCTTATAACTGTTTGTATTTCTTTGGTGCTGGTTGTGATCTCTCCTCTTTCCTTCATGATTCTGTTGATTTACCACACTAATGGACACGAAAAGAAAGCTGGGGTGGCAATCCTTATATCAGACAAATTAGATTTAAACGCAAGACTGTAATAAGAGATGAGGAAGGACACTATATCCTACTTAAAGGGTCTATCCAACAAGAAGATCTAACATTGTAAATATCTATGCCCCTAATGTGGGAGCAGCCAATTATATAGGCCAATTAATAACAAAAGCAAAGAAACACATCGACAACAATACAATAATAGTGGGGGACTTTAACAGACCCCTCACTGAAATGGACAGATCATCTGAGAAAAATATCAACAAGGAAATAAAGGCTTTAAATGAAACACTGGACCAAATGGACTTCACAGATATATTAGAACATTCTGTCCCAAAGCAACAGAATACACACACTCTTCTCTAGTGCCCATGGAACATTCTCCAGAACAGATCACATCCTAGGTCACAAATCAAGTCTCAACCGGTACCAAAAGATTGGGCTCTTTCCCTGCATATTTTCGGACCACAATGTTTTGAAACTGGAACTCAGTCACAAGAGGAGAGGTGGAAAGAACTCAAATACATGGAGGCTAAAGAGCATCCTACTAAAGAATGAATGGGGCAACCAGGAAATTAAAGAATAATAAAAAAAATTCATGGAAACCAATGAAAATAAAACACAACTGTTTGGGATGCAGCAAAGGCAGCCCTAAGAGAAAGGTATATAGCAATACAAGCCTTTCTCAAGCAACAAGAAAGGTCTCAAATATACATCCTAACCCTACACCTAAAGGAGCTGGAGAAAGAACAGCAAATAAAGCCTAAGCCCAGCAGGAGAACAGAAATAATAAAGATCAGAGCAGAAATCAATGAACTAGAAACCAAAAGAACAGTAGAACAGATCAACGAAACTAGGAGCTGGTTCTTTGAAAGAATTAACAAGATTGATAAACCCCTGGCTAGACTTATCACAAAGAAAAGAGAAATGACCCAAATCAACAAAATCATGAATGAAAGAGGAGAGATCACAACCAACACCAAAGAAATACAAACAATTATATTTTTTTGTAACCTAACCCTACACCTAAAGGAGCTGGAGAAAGAACAGCAAATAAAGCCTAAACCCAGGAGAAGAGAAATAATAAAGATCAGAGGAGAAATCAATGAAATAGAAACAAACAACAACAACAACAAAAAAAACAGTAGAACCTATCAACAAAACTAGGAGGTAGTTCTTTGAAAGAATTAATAAGTTGGGTAAACCCTTTGCCAGACTTACCAAAAAGAAAAGAGAAATGACCTAAATAAATAAAATCATCAATGAAAGAGGAGAGATCACAACCAACACCAAAGAAATACAAACAATTATAAGAACATATTATGAGCAACTATATGCCAGCAAATTAGACAATCTGGAAGAAATAGATGCTTTCCTAGAGAAGAATAAACTACCAAAACTGAACCAGGATAAATAGAAAACCTGGACAGACACATAACCAGCAAAGAAATTGAAGCAGTAATCAAAAACTCCCAACAAACAAAAGCCCAGGGCCAGATGGCTTCCCAGGCGAATTCTACCAAACATTTAAAGAACAATTAATACCTATTCTTCGTAAACTATTCCAAAAAATAGAAATGGAAGGAAAACCTCCAAACTCTTGATCCCAAAACCAGACAAAGACCCCATCAAAAAGGAGAATTACTAACCAATATCCCTCATGAACATGGATGCAAAGTTTCTGACCAAAATACCAGCCAGTAGGATCCAGCAGTACATTAAAAGGATTATTTACCATGACCAAGTGGGATTTATTCCGGGGCAGCAAGTTGGCTCAACATCCATAAATCAATCAATGTGATACAATACATTAATAAAAGAAAGAACAAGAACCATATGATCCTCTCAAAAGACGCAGAAAAAGCATTTGACAAAGTACAGCATCCTTTCTTGATCAAAACTCTTCAGAGTGTAGGAATAGAGGGTACATACCGCAGTATCATAAAAGCTATCTATGAAAAACCCACAGCGAATATCATTCTCAATGGGGAAAAACTGAGAGCTTTCCCCCTAATGTCAGGAACACCGCAGGGATGTCCACTAACACCACTGCTATTCAACATAGTACTAGAAGTTCTAGCGTCAGCAATCAGACAAAAAGAAATCAAAGGCATCTGAATTGGCAAAGAAGTCAAACTCTCACTCTTCGCAGATGATATGATCTTTATGTGGAAAACCCAAAAGACTCCACCCCAAAACGGCTAGAACTCATACAGGAATTCAGTAAAGTGGCAGGATATAAAATGATTGCACAGAAATCAGTGGTATTCCTATTCACCAACAACAAGACAGAAGGAGGAGAAATTAAGGGGTCGATCCCATTTAGAATTACACCCAAAACCATAAGATACCTAGGAATAAATCTAACCAAAGAGGTAAAGAATCTGTACTCAGAAAACTATACAATACTCATGAAAGAAATTGAGGAAGACACAAAGAAATGGAAAAACTTTCCATGCTCATGGATTGGAAGAACAAATATTGTGAAGATGTCAATGCTACCTAGAGCAATCTACACATTCAATGCAATCCCCATCAAAATACCATCCACTTTTTTCAAAGAAATGGAACAAATAATCCTAAATTTTGTACAGAACCAGAAAAGACCCCGAATAGCCAGAGGAATGCTGAAAAAGAAAAGCAAAGCTGGTGGCATCACAATTCTAGACTTCAAGCTCTATTAGAAAGCTGTAATCAGCAAGACAGTATGGTACTGACATAAACAGAGACACATTGATCAATGGAACAGAATAGAGAGCCCAGAAATGGACCCTCAACTCTATGGTCAACTAATCTTTGACAAAGCACGAAAGAATGTCCAATGGAAAAAAAGACAGTCTCTTCAACAAATGATGTTGGGACAATTGGACAGCCCCATGCAGAAGAATGAAACTGGACCATTTCCTTACACCACACACAAAAATAGACTCAAAATGGATGAAAGACATAAATGTGAAACAGGAATCCATCAAAATCCTTGGGGAGAACACAGGCAGCAACCTCTTCGACCTCAGCCACAGCAACTTCTTCCGAGACACATAACCGAAGGGCAAGGGCAAAAATGAACTACTGGGACTTCATCAAGGTAAAAAGCTTTTGTACAGAAAAGGAAACAGTCAACAAAACCAAAAGACAACCAACAGAATGGGAGAAGATATTTGCAAATGTCTTATCAGAGAAAGGGCTAGTATCCAAAATCTATAACAAACTTATCAAACTCAACACCCAAAGAACAAATAATCCAATCAAGAAATGGGCAGAAGACATGAACAGACATTTTTCCAAAGAAGACATCCAAATGGCCAACAGACACATGAAAAAAGTTCAACATCACTCAGCATCAGGGAAATACAAATCAAAACCTCAATGGGATACCACCTCACACCAGTCAGAATGGCTAAGATTAACATGTCAGGAAATGACAGATATTGGCGGGGATGCAGAGAAAGAGGAACCCTCCTACACTGTTGGTGGGAATGCAAGCTTGTGCAGCCACTCTGGAAAACAGAATGGAGGTTCCTCAAAAGGTTTAAAATATAGCTACCCTATGACCCAGGAATTACACTACTGGGTATTTACCACAAAGATCCAAATGTAGTGATCTAAAGGGGTATGTGCACCCCATGTTTATAGCAGCAATGTTCACAATAGCCAAACTATGGAAAAAGCCAAGATATCCATCAACTGATGAGTGGTAAAGAAGTGGTATATATACACAATGGAATATTATGAAGCCATCAAAAAGAATGAAATCTTGCCATTTGCCACGATGTGGATGGAGCTAGAGGGTATTATGCTAAGCAAAATAAGTCAATCAGAGAAAGACAAGTATCATATGATCTCACTGATATGTAGAATTTGAGAAACAAGACAGAGGATCATAGGGGAAGGGAGGAAAAAATGAAACAAGATGAAACCAGAGAGGGAGGCTAAACCATAAGAGACTCTTAATCTCAGGAAACAAACTGAGGGGTGTTGGAGTGGTGGGGGTGGGAGGGTCAGGGTGGCTGGGTGATGGACATTGGGGAGGGTATGCACTATGGTGAGCACTATGAATTGTGTAAGAATGATGAATCACAGACCAGTACCTCTGAAACAAATAATACATTATATGTTAAAAAAAAAGAAGATAGTAGGAAGGGAAAAATGAAGGGGGGAAATCGGAGGGGGAGATGAACCATGAGAGACTATGGACTCTGAGAAACAAACTGAGGGTTTTAGAAGGGAGGAGAGTGCGGGGAGGGGTTAGCCTGGTGGTGGGTATTTAGGAGGGCACATATTGTATGGAGCACTGGGTGTTATATGCAAACAATGAATCATGGAACACTACATCAAAAATTAATGATGTAATGTATGGTGACTAACATAACATAATAAAATAAAATTTTAAAAAAAGAGGTAGGTGTACTCAAAGAACACAATCAACAGAGTGAAAAGGAACCTACAGAATGGGAGAAAATATTTGCAATTATATAACTGAGAAAAGATTAATATTCACAACATATAAAGAACTCCTACAGGGGCACCTGGGTTAAGGGTCTGACTCTTGATTTCAGCTTAGGTCATGATCTCCCAGCCCTGAAATCAGCCCTGCATCAGGCTCTGCTGTCAGTGGGGAGTCTGCCTGAGATTCTCTCTCTCCCTCTCCTTCTGCTCTCTCTCTCTCAAATAAATAATTAAATCTTAAAAAAAAGAACTAGAACTCAGCAATAACAAATAAATCTATTAAAAAATGGGTAAAGGACTTGAATAGACATTTTTCCAAAGATGATATACAAATGGCCAACAAGCATATGAGAAGATGCACAACATTATTAATCATTAGAGCAATACAAATCAAAACCACAATCATATGTCACTTCACACCCATCTGGATGGCTATTATAAAAAAAATAATAAACATTGATGAGGATGTGGAGAAATTGGAGCCCTTGTGCACTGTTGGTGGGAGTATAAAATGATGCAGCCACTGTGGAAAGCAGTGTGGAGTTTCCCCCAAAAATTAAAAGTAGAGTTACCATATGATACAGCAATCCCACTTCTGGGTATTTACCCAGAGGAGTTGAAAGCAGGATCTCAAAAAATATTTGCACACCCATATTCATAGTCTCTTTATTCACAATAGCTAAGAGATGGAAGCAAACCAAGGGTCCATTGACAAATAAATCAATAAACAAAATACTGCATATACATACAATGGAATATTATTCAGCCTTAAAAAGGAAGTAAATCCTGTCATATGCTACAACATAGCTGAACACGGAAGACAAATGTGAAGTGAAGTCAGTCAGTCACAGAAAGACAAATACTGTATGATTCCGTGTATATATGGTATCTAAGGTAGTCATATTCATACAAACAATGCCAGGGCCTGGGGAGAGGGAAAACTTGGGAGTTGTTTAATGGGCATAGTTTTGCAAGATGGAAACATTCTGGAGATCTGTTGCACAGCAATATGAATATATGAAATACCATTGAACTGTACACTTAAAAATGGTTAAGATGATAATTTTATATATTTTTATCACCATTCTTTTATTTTATTTTTATTATGTTATGTTAATCACCACACATTACATCATTAGTTTTTGATGTAGTGTTCCATGATTCATTGTTTGTGCATAACACCCAGTGCTCCATGCAGAACGTGCCCTCTTTAATACCCATCACCAGGCTAACCTACCCCCTGACCCCCCTCCCTTCAGAAACCCTCAGTTTGTTTCCCAGAGTCCATAGTCTCTCATGGTCTGTCTCCCCCCTGATTCCCCCCCTTCATTGTTCCCTTCCTTCTCCTAATGTCCTCCGTGCTATTCCTTATGTTCCACAAGTAAGTGAAACCATATGATAACTGTCTTTCTCTGCTTGACTTCTTTTGAAAACAGGCATATGTATATCTCTCAGAAGTAACAGTCTCTCCATATATTTTTCACCTTTTATCACAAAGCAAAGTTGATACATAAATTGAGAGGACTGGCCTTAAAAAGGAAGTTGCTAATCTGACCTCATATTGCTAGGACATGAGCATTGGGAAAGGACCTAGTCCCTGATGAGATTGGGAAAGGCTTCTCATGGGTGGGCCAGAAAGGGCAATGAGTGCCTTATATGGGGGAAAAAGAATACTACTGGTGAACAGAGGCCAATCAGATCAGCAGAGGCCAAGCCAGGAGAGAGGTGCATATTGTGCCAGCAATAGCAAAGTAGCAGAAGGGTCAAGAGGAAAATCTTTCCTCATCACTGTCCACAGACCAAAAGGGAACATTGGATAATTGCTACCGTATGACTGTGGGATCCTATAATTTGTCTATTAGAAGAGACATCATTTTTTCTGATTTCCTTTGTTTTCATAAAACTTCCTTCTGTGGCTTACAAGTGATAGAATAATATCAGCTCTGGGCAATAGCCAATGAAGGAGAAACAACATTGTCTCTAGAGTCTGAGTTCAGTTGTACCACCTCCCAGCCTAGTAATTCAAGATGACAAGAAAAAATATAGATAAAACTACTACCACAGTAGCTGCATAACTTGGAAAATGACGCTGTGGATAAATTAGGCCTAGAAACATTAAGTGGCCCTATGCCACATGATCACATCCCAGTATCATCCTTCCAGTATATGTATGAAAACATACCTGTGTAGTTCAGCACCATCTTAATCTCTTCCATCCACCTGATAGAAACTCTCTGCCCTTCCCACCAATCAGTCAATGACTGATTCTCCTAAAAATAAGAGAAGGAAGGAGAAAGGTAGTGAGAAGGGCACAACCACCAGACCAGCACCATCATATCCATATTTTAAGAGAAAACATTTACATAATAGGAAGCCTAAGTTTTATTATGTCTCTGCTCAAAAACCTTTTGTGGTTTCTGATATGCATGTTCAAGTGTTTAGGAGAAACAGTAAATAGATTGATGGATAAATAAAAGAACAAATGTGTTTAGATATGTAATTATATAAGCCAGTTGCTGGTCATAAAATTCTTTCAATTTTTCTCTATGGTTGAAAATTTTTATAATAAAATGTTGAAGGAAATAATTATCCATGATATCCTAATGTAGCAGTTTAAGCACAGAAGATACCTAATATATGTTTGTTGTATAAAACAAGTGGGTGATAGGTACTTTGACAAATGACAATTTCCAGTGATGGAAATAGCATAAATCTCAACAGGATTTAAACAAAATACAAGACCCAAGAAAAATGGTCTTTTCCTTGATGCAATGGTTATATAATATAAGACCTGACTAACCTCTAATTCTTTTTCCAAATTTTGTCAATATTCATTATGAATGAATTTGCCTTTTACCTGTCCCCTGGAAAGTCATTTTCTAAACATACAAGAGTCCACAAGGATGTTACTACAGAACTATTATGTGTTTATGCCAAGTCTAATCTCATACTTACTCTCTTAGCAATAGTTGACTAACCAGGATACAGGGATGCACTTGGTATAAATTCTAGTCTCAAATTTGCTACCAAATTCCATAAGGTATTCATCAAGTTACTCATCACAACTTACTTTGGGTCCCATAATCACCAAACAGGAGTTATGCCAAGTATATGAGATAGTGGTAGAGCCAAAGTCAACAGCCCTACCTCACAGACACTGCCTCTGAGGTTTCTTGCTTAATATGGCTCCTGGGCCCCCTGTAAGGTATTACCTATATGTTCACCCAATAAGACACAAATGTGGGGATGATCATCATAACTCTAAACATTGTACAGCAGTTTAGAGTCCACAAAGTAATTTTCATGTACCTTATCTTTAAAGCACATAACATTGCTCTTAAGTAACGTCTCCCCTTTACAGATGAGCAAAGTGAGGATGAACAAAATGAAATTTCTTCAAGGTCAGTATAGAAGTAGAGGACCAAGCCCAGGTTTTCTGGTTCTGAATCTTGCTCTGATTTCATTGCATTGTTGTCCATCCCACTCCTTAAGGCACCAGGCTCTCCCATTAGATGTAGTCCTCATTTTAAACTGAAGCGACCTCCCCAGGTTACAAACTTAGGGTCCCTTAGGATCTCTGTACCCTGTTCCTGGCTGCCATTTTTACCGCATAGCAAATGAAGGGTGAATGCCACTGAATCAAGAAATTTTTCTTCCCTTTCCTGAGGATGCCCTATCATTCATCTTCCCCATATGTCCAACTCAGCACTGGAGGAGTTTTAAGAGCCAGTTTTAATGGAAACAGATTTGACTGCACTCTAAGACCTCCTTCTAGTTTAAAAAAAAAAAAAGGCAGCTAGGTATCTCTACCATGCAAAAAGGCATTTGGCAGAAGCTAAGATGGATCTTGAACACACATCTTCATAAAATATATCAAAGGATACAACTTCCCAAAGTCCGTTC
The DNA here is from genome assembly GCF_037043125.1 of Eumetopias jubatus. Classification (NCBI taxonomy): domain Eukaryota; kingdom Metazoa; phylum Chordata; class Mammalia; order Carnivora; family Otariidae; genus Eumetopias; species Eumetopias jubatus. The sequence continues at coordinate 95,936,176 of NW_028274813.1, forward strand.
TACCTGAATGCAAAGTGATGCCCACAAACTTCAAATAAATAAAAACAAACACTTCTGAAGATATAAATAAGATGGTAATAGGAAAGATGTGCCATAGGAATTGCCAAATAGATTGAAATGAAAGGGAAGGAAATCAGGAGGGTGGAAGTGAGAAGGAAGTATGTCCCTAAGGTTGTGCATGTTTTATCTTATTTAGTCTCACAATTACCTAACCAGGTAGTTGTTATTATTCAGTTTTGAAGAAATCGAGGCACAGAGTCATTAGAGTACATGCCTGAGGACAACCATTAAATGAGTTGGGATTCAAACCCAGATCTGTCTGAATCCAATGATCATTTTACCACTGAGGACCAGGAGAGGAATAAAGAGATGTCAGGAGATGTCAGGCTCCTTCTTTTAGAAAAAGTTCAAACCAGTGGTAACTCTGAAGTCCACACTGGTCTATTTAATGGTTCTTTACCCAGCTTCTTTAAAGTTTTTATTTGTTTGTTTGTTTGTTTGTTTATTTATTTATTTGAGAGAGAGAGAGAGAGCAGGTATGCATGAATGGGGGGAGAGGCAGAGGGAGAGGGAAAGGAAATCTCAAGCAGACTCTGCACTGAGAGTTAAACCTGATGTGGGGCTCGATCCCAGGACATGAGATCATTACCTGAGCTGAAATAAAGTGTCTGATGCTTAACCAACTGAGCCACCCAGCACCACCAACCCCCAGCTTCTGAAACGCCATCATACTCACTAATAAGGTAGTCCAGTATCTCCCTAGCTGAGGTCATTTGAGTCCATTCTAGCATTAGTAAAGTAATTCAGTGGCAAATCCTCAGTGTTATCTGCCGGTCACATGCCTCATTTCCTGGCAAGGAGTAGGTCGTCTTAGCTGCCTCTGTCACAGTGTGTCAAGGATAAACCAAGAAGCCATTTAGGTCAGACTCCAAAGATTGTTCTATAAGCGAGAATCACAATGTTCACTTTACCTAGGAGTGAAAATCCTGGGAAAACTGATTTGTGCTACCAAAATTCATACTAGTCAGATTTGCTCCAGTGAAAGAGAATTTGGACAAGCTGCTAGAATTTCCAAACTTTGGGTCATCCCAGAGACATAATGAGCTGGGGCTGGACAAAATGTTACTGGTCTCTATCCAGGATTTTTCACCTAGAGGACACCGAGCATTCTTTGCATCCATTTACACTTTAGGTCTCTTGGTAGATTTCTTTTGAAATCTGCTGCTGGAAAAGATTTGTTTAAAACTATTTGTTCTAAATCTTCCATCTTAAACATGGACACTGGTACTTCCACAGAGGAAGGGGTTTGCTCAAGGTCACCCTAGGGGCCAGGATGGGCAGGGTTACACTGCTCTAACAAGAACTCCAAAAATGACAGTGGCTTAGCTCAGCAAAGGTGAATTTCTTTCTCACGCTACACATGTGTCTTTCTGACACATAATCCCTCAGAGACTCAGACTGACAGAAGCTCCATCTTAGTACATGTTTACACAATTACAAGAAAAGGAGAGATGGCATCAGGCACTAGCAAGTTGATACTTCTACACACAAGTGATATATGTCTTTTCCACTCACATTTCATTGCCCAAGGAATTCACAGGCCATGCCTGATTTTAAGAGGCTATAGAAGTGCTATCGTGGTACCCAGCCAAAAGGAAGAGAGCAGCAATGTTTGTGAACAGCTCGAAGAACAAGCAGAGTCACATAGCTCGTTAAGTACTAAGCCAAAACTAGAACACTGTTTATGAGTTTTTCTACTTCCCTATCTTTCAAGGCCTAGATCAAGTTCTACCTTTTACACAAAGCTATCTCTTGACTATGCTGACCCACTTTGCTCTCTCCTTTTACTCTATTTTTCTGATTCTTTAAACTCTATATAGGTTATAATTAAACTCTATAGGTTATATTTATAACCTATTTAATCTTGTATTCTTTAAACTCTATCTGGGTACATTGGTAACTGTCCTCCACTGAAACCCAATACCTTCCTTCCTCTAAGACTAGGGAATATTTATGGGATAAACATATTCGTGCATTGAACACACTCATACACACATATACACAATTTTTAAGAAAACTCTCCATTGATGCTGGATCCTACAGTCTCCAAAACTGGTGCTAGAAAGAGAAAGGTCCTTCTCTCTGGACTCAGTAGAATACAAGGGAGAATTTAAGTTAAGACATAGTCCCAAGCTTAAGAGGGGACAGTACAAACTGAACCATGAAACACATTTTGACTCTATGAAGCAATGTTTGGTAGAATGGATATTATCTAGTGTGTTTTGCTTTGTTTTTTTTTCCCATTATTGACTTCAGTTTTTTTAATATCATAGAAATAGACAGAATTATAAAACAAGCTAATAACTTTTTATATCAAATCACACTATGAAACCATAAAAGTGGGTTGCATTTACAAACAACACAGTAATATTCAAATTATAGATAATTTGCTAAATCAAATTATTGCTTGCAATATAAATAATTTAACTTATGGTACAGGTTCTTTTGATATATATATATATATATATATTCTAATGTAGTTCATGTGATGATTCAACTTTCCCACCTCTTTTCTCTATTTGAGCTACTTCTGTTTGGAAAAGGTGACATCATTTGGCCCTCACCTGGGTGTGAATGCATATACATTTAAAGTCTGCCTTTGCTCTTTTTTCATTAGTCTCTGACAATTAAAGTGATACTACTTGGCACCATTTGATTGAAAACAGACACTGACATCATTTGGCAGTTTTCAATTATAAAGTGTCTGTACTAATATTTTCAGGCCATCATTGAAATGAAAACATAAAACTTAAAAATTCTCAGGATTTACAGACCATTGAACATGTTTATAGACTATAGTTTGAGAGATTCAGTTGTATAAATCTTGTAGAATCTCATTTCCTGAAGTTTATTGGGGAAGTGTAAGGGACACTCTGCTATTGGGATGTAAGATGGAGAATCTTTGTCTTTTTAAAGTGTGTCCATGCTAGTATTGGAAAAAAAACCGAAGGCTCTAAAAGTGTTTATAAATATTCATTGAAAATAACAGAAGAGAAGAATTTAAATATTGCTTGTATAAAATAAATTGCAATTATATTTATTTATGTTGCCATTTATCACTGACTTCTAATAATCAGCATTCATTCCCATTCCGTTCTTATGCTTTCCTCTGTATCACAAGGGCTGGCATCTAGAACTACATGGGCAGATTCCCTTGCCCGCAGAGGGATGGATATGATTTACATTCTGCCAGGGAGATACTTTCACATGAGATTTGAAAGGAGTAAAGGAGGCAGTAGCCGTTTTCTCCTTCCTCCAGCAACAAATTCATGGGACCAAATTCATGGGCTTTGCAGAAATAAGTTTTTCAACAGCTTCTGCCTTCCCCCGCCATTCATTCAACTCAGGAGGTGAAGAAGCTGTGAAGTCAGCAGCAATCTCCTGCAGCTTTCTGCCTCAGAGGTGACAGCGCTCTCACTCTGGAACATGGGAGTATGGTGAAATTGAAAACTGATGGCTGATCCCCTGAATTTCAGTCCTCCAGGCTTCCCAGTGATTTATAAGCACCTGAATACCTGCATAAAATTACATCAATTCCCATTTTCCTGACTGAACTCTAGCTGAAACAAAAACTTCTGATTATAAAGTAATACATAAATTGTAAGAAATAAATTTAAAGCAACAATAATCCACCACTCAGATAATACCCCATTACATGTATTGATATATTTTATTCTATTCTCTTTCCTACACAACACTGTGTTGGTCCTAATTCATGAAGATTTCAATATACATATGATTCCAACATCTTAGCCTTTCAATCCCTAGAACTCCTCTCCACAAATGACCTTGTCCTCCCCTTTATCTCAGCCACTCACTCCCACGGCCATGTTCATAATGACCTTGTCTTTACCAGTCACTGAAACCCATCTATTAACTAATTTTCATGCATCTTACTCCCTGACCACCATCTACCTTTCTGGCTCACACCCTCTTGTGCCCAGACTCCATCAATAAAAGACCCCTGATAAAATCCCCCAATTCATTGGTCCTGCCAACTTTTTCTCCCTCACCCACTGATATCTCTTCCTCTCTCCTTACCCAGCATATTCTGTGGTAAACAATTAGAATCAATTCACTCCTTTGTATGCCCTCATCTCCCTTACCCCTCTCTTACTTCATCCTGTTGCCTGTGCCAAAATTAAACCCACTCAAATAAGATGCTTTCCTGTATAACCCCAGTGAAACTTGTCTGGTCACTCATTAAATACAACTTGCTGCCTATACTATGCCTGCCCCCTGTGCAGCTGAATATGACTGAAGAAAAACGTATAATCTATAATGGGTCTCACTTCAAATCCACAAGTATGAACCTCAAATAGGCTCTAAATGTTGTCCAACAGTCATACTTTATTTTCTTAGTCACCCTTTCATAAACCTAGATGATTATTTCATATCTCTTCCTCTCTTCTCAGCCTCTAAACCCTGTACCCCTAATCATCATTCTCAACCAATGACCTTGATGCCTACTTGAGGGTTAAGAAAACCCTCAGTACTTCATCTACTCATCTACAGTATCTGTACTCATACATAATGTATGTAAGTCATGGTGCCTTCCTGCAAGTTCCAAAGTTCAACTATTTATTTTCCCATCTTAAAAGATTATGTTCCCACTTACCCACTACATGCTATCCCCTCAAGCCCGGTCACGGACATCATTTTAGCAATTCTCATCATTCACTCTCACATTGATTTTCCCACTTCAGTAGATCCTTCCTATCAGAAATGTGTTTCATCTCTCCCATGTTTAAAAATCAAACCATCTTTTAAACCCATTTCCCCTGACATCTTTTATTCAATGGTCTTACCTCCTTCGTAGCAAAACTTCCCAAAACAGTTGTCTAGTTTTGCTTTCACAAATTCCTCTTCCTGTTTTCAGTTAAACCCACTCAAATAAGATGCTTTCCTGTATAACCCCAATAAAACTTGTCTGGTCAAGTTTACAGGTGACCTCTGTGATCCTCATTCCAATCTCAGCCTTCATCACTTTGACACTTCCAAAACACACTTTCCTAGACTTCTTCCTGCCTCACAGGTCCCTCCTCAGTTTCCTTGTGGATTCCTCCTCTTATCTCAATCCTCTCACTTTCATAGTGACCCAGAACTCTTCCTTGGCTATCCATGCTCTTTGGGGATCTTATACCATCTGTCCCCTAACTTCTCTCAACTTAACATGCTAGCCTAGGTATCTCTTCAGAATACCA